>NC_061508.1:292055006-292069111 GCF_022539505.1 Lolium rigidum
CTAGTGAGCTGTGGACCCCGGTCCATTCTTTTAATACTGAAATACAAATCTGCTTGCAATACTTGTTTTTACTTGTTTTCTCTGCAAACAATCATCTTCCACACAATACGGTTAACCCTTTGTTACAGCAAGCCGGTGAGATTGACAACCTCACTTGTTTCGTTGGGGCAAAGTACTTTGGTTGTGTTGTGCGGGTTCCACGTTGGCGCCGGAATCTCTGGTGTTGCGCCGCACTACATCCCGCCGCCATCAACCTTCAACGTGCTTCTTGACTCCCACTGGTTCGATTAAACCTTGGTTTCTTACTGAGGGAAACTTGCTGCTGTGCGCATCACACCTTCCTCTTGGGGTTCCCAACGGACGTGTCAACTACACGCATCAAGCAAATTTACGGCGCCGTTGCCGGGGAGATCAAGACACGGCTGCAAGGGGAGTCTCCACTTCCCAATGTCTTTACTTTGTTTTTGTCTTGCTTTATTTTATTTACTACTTTGTTTGCTGCATTATATCAAAACACAAAAAAATTAGTTGCTAGTTTTACTTTATTTACTGTCTTGCACTCTATATCAAAAACACAAAAAAATTAGTTTACTTGCACTTATTTTATCTAGTTTGTTTTATTTACTACTGTTAGAATGAGTAATCCTGAAGTTGAAGTTCGTTCATTTAAGCAACAAGGGGAGAATGTTTAAAAGATGCTTGGTATAGAATTAGTGATGCCCATAATAGGTGCACTAAGAAACACTCCACCACTATCCTACTCAGGAATTTTTATGTTGGTATCTCTAGCTGGAATAGATATGTTCTTGATTGTCTCGCGGGAGGTAACTTCCTAGGCGCTCCCGCTTTAGAGGCTAGCTGCATTATTGAGAGTTTATTTGGAACACCACCTGTTAATGAAACTAAAATTGAAACCTCCCTTGAGGATGTTATGAAAAAATTGGAAACCATAGAGAAAATTTTCCCGAGTGTTGAAACTAAGTTGGAGATATTACTTGATAAAACTGATGAACTTGATAAATCCTTAGGAGGAATTGATGAAAGAATTAGTGTCCTAGGAACTTGTGTTGACCATGATAATCAAATTAATAGGATTGGCGAACTTGAAAAAGCTATGGGAACCTTGGGTTCAACCTTTTCATCTTTACAGTTTAGAGAGAAAGCTTATGTGGGAAAGGAGCAAAAGTTTATGTATGTCTCTAAAATGCCTAAACCAAAGAAATATTATTATAGGCCTAAAATTGATAAAGCCCCTAGTACCACTACAAATGGGGGAGCTTATGATATCAATGCTCCGTCTCGCGATAACACTTGAGATACACTTTCTGCGCCTAGCTGAAAGGCGTTAAAGAAAAGCGCTTATGGGAGACAACCCATGTTTTTACTCCAGTATTTTTGTTTTATATTTGTGTCTTGGAAGTTGTTTACTACTGTAGCAACCTCTCCTTATCTTAGTTTTGAGTTTTGTTGTGCCAAGTAAAGTCTTTGATAGTAAAGTAAGTACTAGATTTGGATTACTGCGCAGTTCCAGATTTCTTTGCTGTCACGAATCTGGGTCTACCTCCCTGTAGGTAGCTCAGAAAATTAAGCCAATTTACGTGCATGATCCTCAGATATGTACGCAACTTTCATTCAATTTGAGCATTTTCGTTTGAGCAAGTCTGGTGGCCTAATAAAATCCATCTTTACGGACTGTTCTGTTTTGACAGATTCTGTCTTTTATTTCGCATTGCCTCTTTTGCTATGTTGGATGAATTTCTTTGATCCATTAATGTCCAGTAGCTTTATGCAATGTCCAGAAGTGTTAAGAATGATTGTGTCACCTCTGAACATGTGAATTTTTATTATGCACTAACCCTCTAATGAGTTGTTTCGAGTTTGGTGTGGAGGAAGTTTTCAAGGATCAAGAGAGGAGTATGATGCAATATGATCAAGGAGAGTGAAAGCTCTAAGCTTGGGGATGCCCCGGTGGTTCACCCCTGCATATATTAAGAAGACTCAAGCGTCTAAGCTTGGGGATGCCCAAGGCATCCCCTTCTTCATCAACAACATTATCGGGTTCCTCCCCTGAAACTATATTTTTATTCCGTCACATCTTATGTACTTTGCTTGGAGCGTCGGTTTGTTTTTGTTTTTGTTTTGTTTGAATAAAATGGATCCTAGCATTCACTTTATGGGAGAGAGACACGCTCCGCTGTAGCATATGGACAAATATGTCCTTAGGCTCTACTCATAGTATTCATGGCGAAGTTCCTTCTTCGTTAAATTGTTATATGGTTGAAATTGGAAAATGCTACATGTAGTAACTCTAAAATGTCTTGGATAATTTGATACTTGGCAATTGTTGTGCTCATGTTTAAGCTCTTGCATCATATACTTTGCATCCATTAATGAAGAAACACTTAGAGCTTGCTAATTTGGTTTGCATATTTGGTTTCTCTAGAGTCTAGATAACATCTAGTATTGAGTTTTGAACAACAAGGAAGACGGTATGGAGTCTTATAATGTTTACAATATGTCTTTTATGTGAGTTTTGCTGTACCGTTCATCCTTGTGTTTGTTTCAAATAACCTTGCTAGCCTAAACCTTGTATCGAGAGGGAATACTTCTCATGCATCCAAAATCCTTGAGCCAACCACTATGCCATTTGTGTCCACCATACCTACCTACTACATGGTATTTATCCGCCATTCCAAAGTAAATTGCTTGAGTGCTACCTTTAAAATTCCATCATTCACCTTTGCAATATATAGCTCATGGGACAAATAGCTTAAAAACTATTGTGGTATATATTGAATATGTACTTATGCACTTTATCTCTTATTAAGTTGCTTGTTTGTGCGATAACCATGCTTCTGGGGACGCCATCAATTATTCTTTGTTGAATATCATGTGAGTTGCTATGCATGTCCGTCTTGTCTGAAGCAAGAGAGATCTACCACCTTCATGGTTGGAGCATGCATATTGTTAGAGAAGAACTTTGGGCCGCTAACTAAAGCCATGATTCATGGTGGAAGTTTCAGTTTGGACATATATCCTCAATCTCATATGAGAATAATAATTCTTGCCACATGCTTATGCATTAAAGAGGAGTCCATTATCTGTTGTCCATGTTGTCCCGGTATGGATGTCTAAGTTGAGAATAATCAAAAGCGAGAAATCCAAAATGCGAGCTTTCTCCTTAGACCTTTGTACAGGCGGCATGGAGGTACCCCATTGTGACACTTGGTCAAAACATGTGCATTGCAAAGATCCGGTAGTCCAAGTTAATTAGGACAAGGTGCGGGCACTATTAGTATACTATGCATGAGACTTGCAACTTGTAAGATATAATGTACATAACTCATATGCTTTATTACTACCGTTGACAAAATTGTTTCATGTTTTCAAAATAAAAGCCCTAGCACAAATATAGCAATCGATGCTTTCCTCTTTGAAGGACAATTCTTTTTACTTTTATGTTGAGTCAGTTCACCTATCTCTCTCCACCTCAAGAAGCAAACACTTGTGTGAACTGTGCATTGATTCCTACATACTTGCATATCGTACTTGTTATATTACTCTATGTTGACAATTATCCATGAGATATACATGTTACAAGTTGGAAGCAACCGCTGAAACTTAATCTTCCTTTGTGTTGCTTCAATGCCTTTACTTTGATTTATTGCTTTATGAGTTAACTCTTATGCAAGACTTATTAATACTTGTCTTGAAGTACTATTCATGAAAAGTCTTTGCTTTATGATTCACTTGTTTACTCATGTCATTACCATTGTTTTGATCGCTGCATCCACTACATTTGTTTACAAATAGTATGATCAAAGTTATGATGGCATATCACTTCAGAAATTATCTTTGTTATCGTTTTACCTGCTCGGGACGAGCAGAACTAAGCTTGGGGATGCTTGATACGTCTCCGACGTATCGATAATTTCTTATGTTCTATGTCATATTATTGATGATACCTACATGTTTTATGCACACTTTATGTCATATTCGTGCATTTTTTGGAACTAACCTATTAACAAGATGCCGAAGTGCCAGTTCCTGTTTTCTGCTGTTTTTGGTTTCAGAAATCCTAGTAACGAAATATTCTCGGAATTGGACGAAACGAAGACCCAGGGGCCTATTTTGCCACGAACCTTCCGGAAGACCGAAGAGCATACGAAGTGGGGCCACGAGGTGGCGACACCACAAGGCGGCGCGGCCTAGGAGGGGCCCGCGCCGCCCTATGGTGTGGGCCCCTCGTCAGGCCCCCGACTCTGCCCTTCCGCCTACTTAAAGCCTCCGTCGCGAAACCCCTGAGAAAAAAAACCACGATACGGAAAACCTTACTGAGACGCCGCCGCCGCCGATCCCATCTCGGGGGATTCTGGAGATCTCCTCCGGCACCCTGCCGGAGAGGGGATTCATCTCCCGGAGGACTCTACACCGCCATGGTCGCCTCCGGAGTGATGAGTGAGTAGTTCACCCCTGGACTATGGGTCCATAGCAGTAGCTAGATGGTTGTCTTCTCCTCATTGTGCTTCATTGTTGGATCTTGTGAGCTGCCTAACATGATCAAGATCATCTATCTGTAATACTCTTTGTTGTGTTTGTCGGGATCCGATGGATAGAGAATACCATGTTATGTTAATTATCAAGTTATTACATATGTGTTGTTTATGATCTTGCATGCTCTCCGTTACTAGTAGAGGCTCTGGCCAAGTTTTTGCTTTTAACTCCAAGAGGGAGTATTTATGCTCGATAGTGGGTTCATGCCCGCATTGACACCTGGGACGAGTGACGGAAAGTTCTAAGGTTGTGTTGTGCTTGTTGCCACTAGGGATAAAACATTGGCGCTATGTCCGAGGATGGAGTTGTTGATTACATTACGCACCATACTTAATGCAATTGTCTGTTGCTTTGCAACTTAATACTGGAAGGGGTTCGGACGATAACCTGAAGGTGGACTTTTTAGGCATAGACGCAGTTGGATGGCGGTCTATGTACTTTGTCGTAATGCCCAATTAAATCTCACTATACTTATCATGCCATGTATGTGCATTGTTATGCCCTCTCTATTTGTCAATTGCCCGATCGTAATTTGTTCACCCAACATGCTTTTATCTTATGGGAGAGACACCTCTAGTGAACTGTGGACCCCGGTCCATTCTTTTAATACTTGAAATACAAATCTGCTTGCAATACTTGTTTTTACTGTTTTCTCTGCAAACAATCATCTTCCACATAATACGGTTAACCCTTTGTTACAGCAAGCCGGTGAGATTGACAACCTCACTGTTTCGTTGGGGCAAAGTACTTTGGTTGTGTTGTGCAGGTTCCACGTTGGCGCCGGAATCCCTGGTGTTGCGCCGCACTACATCCCGCCTCCATCAACCTTCAACGTGCTTCTTGACTCCTACTGGTTCGATTAAACCTTGGTTTCTTACTGAGGGAAACTTGCCGCTGTGCGCATCACACCTTCCTCTTGGGGTTCCCAACGGACGTGTCAACTACACGCATCAGCGGTTTAGGTAAATGGCCTTGCTGCTTCTTCGAGCCTACCTCCTCTGCTTCTCTCCCGAGCTCCAGGCGTCATGGTTACGACAGGCAAAGGAGTGTGCAAGGTGGCGGTGTTGTGGAGGTGGCATCGGAGTTCTTTAGCAGCATCCTGTTGGAACACCACATCGACGGCGTCTATGTCGTCCGTTATCCAAGCCGGTGAAGTCCGGCAAAGCTACAACCTCCATCGGAGGCCCTTCCTGAGGTCTGCGGTCGCATCTCACGCCGGCTTTGAAGCAAGTGGTTTCGTCCCTGCTTTGGAGTTTGATGGCAACATGGCTGGCCTCCTGCTCATCGGTGGGGAAAGAGAAGGTCTTGATTGCTTTTTTCTACCTTTAGTGAGGTCTTTTCTGCAAATACCAAGGGTCTATGTGTAATCTTCTATTTCATGGGATCCTTTGTAATATTTTGTACACCCACCGTTTGGAATGAAGCTTCTACGCCCTTCGCGGCGCTCCGGGTTAAAAAAAAAAGCATCAGGGACACAACAAATTATGCCCCCTTATTAGCCGGCAAGATCAACTTATTGACGAAACTTGCCACAGCCAAAGCTAGCAGCATACTTAGCTGTTCTGAAATCATCGAAACTTTTCGAAAAATCATAACTGAACCCGAGCTCATCTGGACCTGTTTCCTAGACCGTTCATTAGCTTTGAGATCGGTGGTATGTTCCTGTACCATACATCGTATGCGAATTGTTTATTGCCGCGACTGCTGGTCCATGGCCCACGTATCTGCACACGCTGACCCCATCCTCCGCCGTCTCTCGCATCCGGTACAGCTCAACATAACAGAATGGACCGGCCTCCGTTAAGCTGTACCAGCCGTACACACACGGTGGTAGACATTTAATGCCGCACGGCCTACCGAACCAAGAGCGGTGCCATCGTCCTCCTTCTCCCACAAGACTCCTTCCACATCTGTACCCCCATTTTTTCCCATCTCCCAACCAGATCGGAGTCGTATCCTCCTAAGGTCGCAGAAGCATGTCGAGTTCGTCGTCCAGCTACAGATCCAGCACCATGCAGCAGATTCTCCCTCTGGTGCCTTGTCCACGATGCGGCGAAGAGATCGTGACCAAGATCTGCCGTCGTGGAACCCGCCCCGGCGTCCGTTTCTACATGTGCAAGCACTACAGTGTAAGCTAATCTGCCAGATCTCATCGTATGATGCATCTTTTACTTAAGTTTTCGCCGTGTCCTAATCGATGGAGCATTTGTTGCAGGACGGCGTATGCCCGTTCTTCGAGTGGCAGGACATGTACGCGGCGAACCGGGGGCACCAACTTACAGAGGCGCAGCCGCAGCCAGGCCGTTCCGCGGCGGCCTCATCCGGTGGTCAAGCCGCCCAGCTGCTGCCGGCACAGGCTCGCCCACCCGTTGCCCAGGTTCTTGAAGGGCATCCTGTCCAGGGCTCGCCGTCGTCCGATACATCGGAAGCATGCGACCAGGAGGCACATGTCGCCACTCCGGCTGGACCAGTTCTTCGTCGCCAGAAAGCTAGTGCGCCTGAAGCTCATGTTCTTCAGCAATCTGCTCCGCGCATGGTTGGAGCAGCCGACGTGGCGGTCATCAGTCTGATTGTATCTGTCATTAACTTGGTGGCCACTGTTCTGGTCCTAGGTGTTGTTGTAGTCCTGGCGTTCTCGCCTAAGCAGTAGTTCCAGCTATGTTAGTGATAATGGAGTAGCTTCCCAATGGAAAGTATCAGTTTCGCTATGTGTACTGTCAGCTTAATATTTGTATAATTTGCAGTTTAGTCAAATCCATGTTGCACTAATTGGTTTTACTGTTTTTTCATCCACCTGTGTGTACTACTACAGTCCATCGTTGACCCTATAATACAACCATCAAACGCTGGCCAACTGCCCCCACCATCAACCCTAGAGTAATGTTCTTCGACACGTGTTGGTTGACATACAGACGGTTTCGCGTGGCCGCCCAGAGGCTAGCTCTGGCAGCTCCATCCCTACTCCGCGCACAGTACAGTTTCTCCCTCATCTCCTTCCTCCCCGCCTCATCTCAAAACTTTCATCCCCCCTCTCTACCTCTGCGCCGGCGGCTGCTATCGCCATAGCTCGCATTTGTCAGGTATCAGGCTTTCCTTCCTAAGTTCCTTCAGCATAATCGCTATCCTTACTCCATTTTTGTGTGCTGCACGACCTGCCAAACTTAGATCTAGAGTAATCTCAGCTTCGCGTTCTGAATCCACTAACTGTCATTGCACTCATGCAGCCCTCATGTCTGGTGCGGGTAGTTGCAGTTTTGATTCCGGTGACGATGACGGCAGATCTGATGCTGTCCGACCAAAGATTCGTCTCCCCAAACCACCTGCTCCAACATCCAGGTGCTCTGTCAAGCATGTAGCAGCAGTCATCCAAACCTTCAGTGATTTCAAGAAATGGCTCGTTCGTCAGATTGGTTTCGATGGAATGCTATCTCTCCCTGACATTCAGAAGCTCAACCTGAAGTTCAGTGCTTGGATCATGAGCAAGGTGAACACTACCACCCCGCATATAGTTCTAAGCAAGAATAAAGCAATCAAGTTCAGGGCAACAGATGTGCACAAGATTTTTGGCATACCATGTGGCAACCGCGGCATTAAAGGGCGCGATGCAACCATCAAAGCTGAAGCTGTTGAGTTCATCAAGACCACACTTGGCATGCATCATTCAGGTGCTCACAGTCTCCGTGCCGCCGAGGATTTTGTCATGAGAGACATCACAGATGAGTCAAGCAAACTTGAAAAGGACAGTTTCCAGATTGCATTTGTCATTTTTGTAATGGATCATCTGCTTGCACCAACCACGAAACACGATTATGCAAGCATAGATTTCTGGGGAGCACTAGCTAATACGGAGACAATACCGCAGTACAATTGGTGCGAGCACGTGCTCGAAGCTTTAATGGATTCAGTGCGAAAACTGAAGAAGGATTCTTCCTCGAACAACCAGACAACACACCTGTTTGGGTGCCATCTTTTTCTGAAGGTTCATTCTCATTCCAGTATTCACCATTGAAAAATCTTTTATGTACAACCTCACATGCTGATGGCTCGCACACATTTTTTCAGGTCTTCTTCCTCGACAACCTTGATCTTGGCATTTTCAACAAGAAACACGATGTCCTCCCCAGGATCAGTGTTTTTGACCAGGATTCCATACGTAGAATGACTACAATGGCATCTGACATTTGCCCCGGCCCCTCATCATATTCTTCTGCCCTTGTAAGTAACAACTCCATAGGCCCGTTTCTAAATTTTTAATCTACACAACTCCATAGGCCCGTTTGCCAACATTTTTTGCATCGCAGATCAGGGATGCTGCTTCAGTTTGCTACACTCGATCGTACATCCCTGATGATTTGGTTGACCCGCTGATGGAAGAGACGGAGGCTGAACAGGTGCCGGCAGAAATGAATATAACTGAACCCACAGGTCATCCCGTTACACCGATACTTCAGGTGCCACCACAAACTCCTGTTACAGCACAAGGCATCCCACACCCTCCAGGACCATATGCACCAATGGACTTAGCCAAGTATCTTAGGAACCAGTATCCTCAGTTGGTAAGCACTTGTTCTGCCTGTTTCCATTTTCTATATCTCAATGATACATGACATTTCCCCTCCTCCTATAGGTTGCAGATGAACTCACCATGATCATGAAAGAACAGAACGCAAGGTCAATTATGCACATGAACAATGCCAGGCAGAACCTCATGCAGGATATGTTTAAGTTTACTGACAGAATTATAGAATCACTAAGCAGACGATGCATTTGCTGCCCTGCCCGTGGTTTTACTGAATGTCCTCTGCAGAGATCAGATACCCTGAGAGGTATCGCCGATTTCCTTCTTTGTTTTGCTTCCTTCTTTCACCTTAACTACTTTTTAACCAAAATAAGTAAATCCAGGTAATCTGCCCGATGCATTCCGCACCCCGATTGCTTCCAAGATTACTGGTCACCGTCTAGATCTTTCAGAATGTGAAGGTTTGTACCCTTCTCAAGTTACATCAATTTTTCGTGAATAACACTGATTCTGTACTCACTTATTTTATTCCAAACACAACAGACAGTTCCGCCGCTGGATCTACTTCCTCTGCCAAAAGGACGATGTCAGCCCACACTACCACTCAGAACCACAAGAAGCACAAGACTACTTCTAACCCCTCCCCATCTTTTGATCGGAAACTTGTTCAGTGGGCAAAGAACCTAGTTGCAAAGACTAGTGAGATGTACGCGGACATGCCAGACAATGGAGATTCTATCATTTTTGGTCAAACTAATACCTCACTTCCGAAACGCCAATATGTATTCCACACTGGCTTCATCACTAATCCTTTGACACGGGGGGCAGTCCCGTATCCTCCTTCAATACCTGTTGGTGAGCAAATCCAGAAATATTTCTCACAAACTACTTCACAGGATCTCCGAAGGTCTGTGCCACTAAACTGCTTCAACTCTCCTCTTACAATGTCACATGAACCCACATTATATCATGGATCGATGTTTCATATCATTATCCCCCTCTTAGGTTTTACATTGTGCATCCCACCCCAAGACTTGCAAGAGTGACAGGCTTGACACTCCAGCAACAACTTGTTGGGCAGCGCCCGATCGATCACGAGTTGCTCACCATCGTGTCACGTCGCTACGCGCAGGCAGATGAGCTCGCAAGCAACAAAGTCCCCCACCTAAGCTGGAAGCATGGACTGGAACCAGAATTTGCAGTAAGCATTCTTCACGCAGACATCCTCCATATGCTTTCTCACCAACAATAGCCTCACACATGTCCATCCCATGTGCAGACACTCGTCCTAGCCGATGCTGACTACTTGCACACGATATCCATCCAGAAACAATTTGTTGGCGACAACATCCCGTACGATGTTACTCACTGCCGAATGGTACACCACAAACCATCCAAATCATTATCAACCAATGGTCATCTTATTTTTTTAATCATTCAAGTCCTGACAATTCATTTACCTGTCAGTTCACCTCATCAGTGCCGCTCGAGGAAGGATGGATCCTTCTTGTCTGGGACATGAAGGCAAGGGAAATCCACGTCCTAGACCCCTCTGCCGGCAATTCTGTTCCCTCGCAGCACATAATAGAGCAACAAAAAATCATCGTGGACAAGCTCCACAATGCATTGTTTGCATGCCTCAACGAATTCTTTGCTGGCTGGCCAACCGATAAGGACAAGTGGCACACCAAATTCCCAGTTATATCTGATACCTGCTGCAGCAAGTCAGTGCTCCATAACCTACTTGCCTTTTGCACAAACTGTCAGCATTTCCATTGCAAAAGCACCATGATTTCCCTAATGCCCCAACTTTCTTGATCAGCAGGGACGAGTCTGGTTTAGCGGTTATACATTTCTCCAGGCATTATGATGGACAGCGCCTCAAACTCCCTCTCACTAAGGTGAAGGCCTCACATGATTTCGTATCATTAATTACAACCGGGAAACACTGTCACTAACATTTGTTCACATAACTGCAGGCCAACCTGTACAAAACTAAGAGGGACACACTACACGAGGTCGTGAAGATAATCGGCAACCAAACCAATGCGGCAAACGATGTTCTATGGGATATATTAGCTCCTTCCGCCGAAGACTTCTTCGACCAGTCCACTTCCTGTTAGCTATTACTCACAACCAACAGCACCACCGTGTCGTTCGACGCCCCAGCTGTCTGTACCTAGCACTCTACTATGTTGAACTCCTATCCACCCCCACCGCTGCACTTTTTTTCATCATGTTTTACTGCTCAACTTGAACTACCTCTTCGCACAGTAATATTTCCCAAGTGATGTCCATGTTAGTTCATGAAATCAACATGCTTTTATGCCAACTGCAGCGCATTCTTGTTCTTTTTCTGCAAGCACCACAAAAGCATGCTCTGCCTGCAACTGACATCTTGATGTCATTTTCCCCCTATCTAATTTACTTCTCTTACTACTCCATCCTCCCGCCCAGTTCCAAATAATGGTTACTTACTCAACGACCTTGCCCTTCTAACCACCATTCATTTCTGTAAACACACAATTATTTGGAACCTATATCCGATTCCACCGACCAACATGTGTTCCGCACGTTTCACCCAAATGTTCAACTTCTCCTGATTCCCAAATTCTACCTACTGAACAATCACCACAGACTACTATTTTCATGTCCCCAATTTCCCAAAAATTATTACGGTTTCAACAACCGCAATCTTGCACCCTACCTTTTTATCCATCAATAATTTCTACCAACATGTCATTATAGTTTGTTCCATTTTCTCTCATATATGTCATGCCTTAGGTTTGTCATATCGCCTACCTACAAATTATCTCCTACCAATAGAAAACCAATCACACGATTTAGGTAAGAGCACACAACCACTTAAGGTCCAAACCTTCATATTACAATACCATGATACGATAATATTGTCATAACACATTCGATAGAAACACCCTAAGTACTTAAAGTAATTTGTTTGCCTGGAACACATAGACACAAACATGCCTTGCTCATGTCGAGCCGACAAATGTCTACGAACTTCTTTTGCAAAACTACTTAACATAATCCATCTTCCTGACCAACATATCATGCTCAAACCAACAGATTGTAGTAGAAGTCTGGGAGATCTCCTTCATTGTCATTCATGCCCGCAACCAGGAGAGCAGTTCCTTGACGGAGGAACCTCAGGCTCGACTGCAAAGTGTCGCAGGCAGTACACATAGTAAATTTTATCTTTTCAAAATGATTCAATTTCATGTAATGAAAATGCTAAGGCCTAACTCATTTCTGTCTAACCTCTGTCAGAATGTAGCATAGCCCCTCGCCGGTGTACTCCCTGACATAGTGCACAACATAAAATGGGCTGTCCTCCCTGCACAATGCACAAACTTGTGAAAAATTACCATGATTGAGATTTCCTATCCATCGTCAACATCGAGCAAAATCTTATGTCTACCTGTCGCAGTTGGTGTGCATGTTGAAGTTGTACTCAAAGTCCCAGGTTCCACCTGGTATTTTCCAGTCTTCAAAAATTGCATGCATGCACTTCCTGTAATTCCTGAATATCCTAAGCGCTAACGCATCATGCTTACGCTTCAGATCGTCCAGCGGAGAACTTGTGTCTGTGGGGTCCATGAGGAACATATGTTTCTTTTCGTTGTCCACCACATACAAGCTGTAGCCATCTTGTACATACATTGGCAGCATCACCTGCATTGGCCGACACGTAATTTTTCCTCTTGTAAATACACTGTCTGCCACCAGAAATTTTTTCCCATGCACCAACCAAAAGATCTAGCCACATACCTTTTTCACCCACTGCAGTTTGTAGCCTAGATGCTCAAAGGCCACCATCCTTCTGACGAACTCCAGGTCGATGTCCTCGAAGTCCTTGGTAAGCTCCTCCTGCAATTTTTACAGTCCATCAGGAACCATCCAAAATTATATGAGCAAGTCTACACTTTGTCTTATCGCTCATACTTACAGTCAACTGAAGCGGCAGTAACCCCCTGAACCTCTCCAAGCTGTCCCCATAGATCCTCTTTTCTTGGTCCCAGATCATTCTTTCGATTGCACTCCACTCAGTAGGTTCGACCTCACCTGACGGCTTGAATGCATCCTTGAAAGCATCCCCAGTAAGGACCACTATCCACGGCTTCCGGTGCCTGAACCATTTCCTGCAGACAACACGCACAGACTCGTAAATGAGCTCACTACCTATCTCATGCATGTACCACTACTGACAATGCTGTCTTTACCCAAACACAACCCAGAACTCACTTGTTTAGCAATTCAGGGCTGCATGTCATCATCTGGTCGTAAAACTGTCCAGCAGCAATGGGGTGAGGCGTCTGGTGTTTTTTCCCTGCTACCAATGGATGCCCCTGCCCTAAAGGTGTATTCATCCTGACCAGTCCATGAACGGCAGACACCTCTGGCAGGGCCAACATGACGGTGCTGCTACCTGCTCCATGCGGATAATTCTCGCCAAGCTCATAACCTGTTACGAGTTTCACTATCAGCAATTGCATAGTCACACTGTTTTTTACATTTATCTAAACTAACATCGCAATGTAAACTTACCAATTGCAGGAACTGGCACTGGATGGTCATCCCCATTGGATTCAGATGGTGGCAGCACTGCAAGTGGTATGTACATGGCCCTGCCAGAGGTGTCTGCCGTTCATGGACTGTTATTGATTGCAATAAAGGAAAGGTTACTTTCAATGTTGATGATAAGGAACACACCGTCTATTTCCCCAAGAGGATTGAAAAAGCGTGCGGAGTTAATACTATTTCTAATGTGAGAACTATCAAAGTTGGAACTATCGATTGTCCTATATATGAGCCTAAAGAAGAATATCAAACTCTTGTGATTGGATCCATATCAATACAATTCAAGGTAACATGATTGATTTGAGGTTTATTTCTTCATATGCTATGTAAAATTTATTTGGTGGCAAGACTTGATCAACCTTGTTAACAAATACCTTTTATATGCATAGAGGAGGTAAACAACATCTCTTTCTTCCTCCACTTGCTTTAGTTG
>NC_061508.1:292069211-292080361 GCF_022539505.1 Lolium rigidum
AGGCTTTATTCTAGTAGTAGTATGTATGCCTGGCCCAACAAGAAGTGCTCCACCAAACCCCAGAACCTTCGATTCCCAGCCGTCACCAACCCCAATCGGCCCACCCCACCCCACCCGACCTCGTATCCATCGTCGTCTCTCGCTAATCTTTCTTTATACTCGCCGCCCACCTGCCGCCGCCCCGCCTACCCTGTGAATCTCGACCGCCCTCGCGCCGCCGATCCGCCGGAGCTCGAACCCCCTCTCGCCGCCGGTAAAGGATCCGTTGCACCTCCGCCCTCTAGTACTAGGGTTCGGTTTCTGTTCTCTGTTTCGTAATTTCGCTTGCTGCTTTCTGATGAAACCTGAAGCGCAGAAAAAACGGATGGGTCTAACCAGATTGACCGAATTTTCCGCCAATTGCAGTCGCGCGAGTCGAGGAGTTCCTGTTGCGCCGGGCGGAGGAGGAGGAGGAGATGGCGGCGAACCTCGAGGACGTGCCGTCGGTGGAGCTCATGACCGAGCTGCTCCGCCGCGCCAAGTGCAGCTCCAAGCCCGACAAGCGCATCATCCTCGTCGGTAGAACACCTTCTCTTCTTGCCAACTTCTCTTTTGCTTCTATAGTTGCAAGGTTGTTTCTGCAATCCATGGGGGAAAAATTGTAGTACCCGGCACATTGAATTGTTGAGTTCAGACACGCCATGTGTGAAGTTGAGGAGGGGAAACTTAATTTCAAGAAGATAGAAATAGCTATGCTATTCGTCACATGAATATATTGGTCCTCACCGCTTTCCGCACTAGCAATTAAGGAATCATCAAAATTCCACTGATAGCAGATCTGAAGAATTCTCTCTTCATTTGTGGTGTCACCTAATTAGTGTCAGCAAGGCCTTTTTGTTGTCGTAGTGATTGAAAGATGCGTGCAATGTATCATCCATGGAAGTTTCTCGAACATGATAGAAACAGAAGGATCTTTCTGGTACCATGTTTAAGCCTTTTGTGGTTGGTGAGAAGAATTGAGTGCAATGTTGTGAGTATGAGTACGGTGTAGATTTAGAACGTAGCTTGGGAATAAAGATAGGTATATTTCTTTCCTTTTTTGTTTTGTTTCTTTCACCTTTTGCTGTATCCAGTGTGTCTTATTCTTTGAGTGGTACCTCAATCAAGTGAGTTATTTATTATTTTTAGTTTCTGTCGCCAGCAATGTGTTAGCCTTTCACCCTCTGTATCAAATAGAACCTCTAATCTTGTGAGAAAATGACTTGTGATTAGTTCTGTGTCTTTTACTATGTCCATCAGAGCTGACGATATGATTCACAACTTCGACAACAAAGATGAATAAATAAAATGCCCTTAGTATGTGCTCCTACACATTGAACTTTCTTGTAAGGCTATGTTTCATTCTTCGCAACACATTGTTTATGAATTTTGACTTCTATAGCTAGTATGTATTATATAACTACCTACATTTTACTACTAGCGGCTGAATGAATAGAGCATTGCATGGCAGTATGATTGTGTACAGAGAGGTGATGTGGGGATACACTTGCATTGCTTTTGCAGAGATGCCAAAGTACACACACAATATTATTATAGACTTATTTAATCATCTGGTACATCTTGAATTCCTGAACACAAATTGCCACTTATACTGTTAATTGCTCTATGTTAGTGCATTATGACATGTGTGACATGTTTTATGAACTTTGTAGGTCCACCTGGCTCTGGGAAGGGAACACAGTCGCCCCTTATTAAGGATGAATACTGCTTGTGCCATTTAGCCACTGGTGATATGCTGAGGGCTGCTGTCGCTGCTAAGACTCCTCTGGGGATCAAGGCTAAAGAAGCCATGGACAAGGTAAGGTTTAAAGGAGTAAAGTAGCAACTAAAAACTAGCAGAAACCTTGTTTGTTGATTCGCTTGTTTGTTGATTTTTTTTTCTAGGGAGAGCTTGTTTCAGATGACTTGGTTGTTGGGATTATTGATGAAGCCATGAAGAAACCTTCATGCCAGAAAGGTTTTATCCTTGATGGCTTCCCTAGGACTGTTGTTCAAGCACAAAAGGTCAGGTCCTAGATCAATATGCATCACCATGAAAGGCCTTCTTTCTTTCACAAGGACTGTATATTGATGGATAGTAGTAGCTGTATCCTGGGAGCTTAGTTTTTTTTGTTTGTTTCCTAATGCTTTGTTTGAGCAATGGCTGCAGCTCGATGAAATGCTGGCAAAGCAAGGTGCTAAGGTTGACAAGGTTCTGAACTTTGCGATCGATGATGCAATATTGGAAGAACGAATTACTGGCCGTTGGATACACCCATCAAGTGGTAGATCTTACCATACAAAATTTGCTCCTCCTAAGACACCTGGAGTTGATGATGTAAGTCAAATGCAAAATACTGGGCCATTCCTGTATATGTCATATTTGAATGATTTCTTAGATCATTATCGTTGCTTCAACCAGTTTAAGTTTTGAGCAGTTTATCTTCTTTTGGGTGCCGCTCTCTCAGTTTGTTTCTCAGTTAGCATGCTTAGCCTGGTATAACATACATATTCAATTTTGGGAAAAAGATTTATGTTGTGGACGATGAGTTCTCTAGTTTGCTATATAAAGTCTAGGTTTCAATCTTTCTATGGTCTGCTTCTGCTTGTAGGTGCAATCAAATTTTGTATTGAATACTGGGGTGATGTTATGGTTTGTTTAAATAGTTGAATTTGCTGTTCTTTCTGTATGGATGTCTTGTACAGCAGCATATATCCTCTCCTTCAATGACAATATGCGCTTTAAAAATTGCCAGAAATAAATATAGTTTGCATGTTTTTGCAGTACATTGAGAATATACATTATTGCTGTTACATGTTATTTGGTTTCGTTCAAGGCATATCCTACTGTTTTGTGCAAAAGTTGGTATGTTTCATCCAGAAAATATGTATGGATATGTGGTGACAGTATCCCTTTTGTGCTATTAATTTTTTCCTCAACTGGCATTTTGGTGCGAACCATTGACCTCTGATTCTTCTCTCTTTTACCAAGGTTACCGGGGAGCCCTTAATTCAAAGGAAAGATGACACAGCTGCTGTCTTGAAGTCAAGGCTTGAAGCTTTCCATATACAAACTGAACCTGTATGTTTTCTCAACCAACTATGTTTTCATATCTTCATGATGAAAATATTCTTCTGTTATTGTCTGTGTCTTCTGTTGCATACTTGCATGAGTGCCCTTCTAAAATCTCCCTTTTGCTCTCTTGTTGGACTCTAGAATGGTACCTTATCCCCATTTATATATTTATTTATATGGTCAAGTATGCTGTGGACATGTTCCTACTTTCTAGTATAGAGTTGCATAAAGCCTTCTTTGTTAGTTTGATGGAACCTGAGACATCTTGTGCGCTTTCTCTTCTGATCGTCCATTAACGTATCTTTTGTTGGTCGTCATTTCTTCTGATGGTACTGAGCTTTCTGGTTTTGGAAGGGCTTTATCATGACATCAAGCAAAGCAGTTGCTGTTCAGTCAATGTTTTAAATTTGAAACCTGATTTCTTCTCCCAGGTGATTGACTACTACTCCAAGCATGGCTTAGTTGCAAATCTTCATGCGGAGAAACCGCCAAAGGAAGTGACCGCTGAGGTGCAGAAAGCCCTTTCGTAAAGCGCCCATTTCACCTTGAAAATGACATTACCAAGACCCTTTGTCTGGGTTTCCTGGAAGCAATAAACTGGTACCGCATAGTAGCGTTTTTATTTTCCGTATGCCATGTGTGCGATTGCACCATATTGTTACAGCTTTTGCAAGCTCGGGATTGGTCTGAACAGTTTTAGCGGTACAGAGATGATTACAGCAACTCACCCTTACAAAATTTTCCTCGCCATGTGGTTTTACTTCTTGTGATTATGCCTTTGTTTCATCTTTTGCTATGTGTTACTACCAGCAATGTGTAGTATGTACAATTGTGTGCTGTAAACCATATGTTGGATCAATGCATATATCTTCACTGCGGCCATTCAGAGCAGCTATTCGCATTGCCATGTAGCCATCTGGTGCTATTGGTGGCCACGGTGGAGAGGTTCAGAAATGTGCCTTGTGCAGCACCTGCTCTGTGTGAGCGTTGCATGTTCCCTGTAGAGGAGCGAGGAACGTTCCAGACTTCCAGTGATGTGCTGGTTTGTGCCGAGCGAGCAAGTCATGATGCCAATTTCCTTTGTGGAAGCGCAAGACAGTGTAATTCGGAGCATCTTGTACACCATCTTGTTAAAATCATATAACCTAAGAAGGGTGTGCCTATGTCTCAGTTGACTGAGATTTTCTTAAGTCTCAGTCAACTCAGAAAAGTGCAACTACAGTTTAAAGAAAAGTGCAACTCGGTTCAGTTGCACATTTCTGTCAGAAAAGTGCAATTGCAAAGTGCAACTCAAAGCACATTTTTGTAAGTGACTTAAACTTAAGAAAATCTCAGTTGACTGAGACATAGCAAAACCGATCTAAGAATCATACTAGACGGCCATCTACGTGTGATGGCGCAACGAGAACGCAAGCCACGGTGATGGCAGGTAGGCCCGTGAGCACAGTCAACGAACTTGCCGCCGCTGCCGGCGGGAACGACGTGGCGTTCGCGAGCAGGGTCGAGAGCCTACTGCTCTGCATCAAGCACCGGTTCCTGGCCTCTCGCAGACCAACCTCGACGTCTGCAAGATCCAGTTCAACAAGGTAATTGTTTTGATCAACAACACAGTGCATTGCGTTATCTGAATCTGGCACGGTCACTTTTTTACCTCTTCGTTCGTTTAGATGGATCCTAAAGCCCCAACGGTAGATGTGATAGACTGCGGAATATGATTGTATTGATATGCGGTAATTGATACTGCGTGCTTACATTGTGCCTCTTGGGCTGTTTATATAGTAGAGAAGACTTGGAGACTAAGAAGCCTACTAGAGATAGAATCCTAAACTACCAAATATAGCAAACCGCGTCATACTTTAATATCTAATTGTGGTATACTCTAACACCCCCCCGCAGTCGGATCGGTAGTGACGCGAATACAGCAAGAGCGTCGCGGACGGTCCGACTGGAGCATAAGCCGAAGGCGCCGACTGGAGAGGGGGCCGGTGGATGATAGCCCTTGATGCCGATGTCGATGTAGCCGGTAGCCAGGGCGTTGTAGTCGCGGTCGATGGAGCCGTGTGTGATTTAATCGCCGTTGATGAAGTTGTTGACGTTGATGTTGTTGTGGTCGGTGTCGTCTTGAGCCCGGGGGAAGTCGCCATAGTGATAAAATAAAAGGCGGTTGCAGCGGTAGTCAACTCGAGGTAGACGTAGCTGGATTTGTGGTAGTTGAGGTAGGCGACACGCTGCGCCGAACTTGCCGGGCTCGGGAGCGCGCCGGGGACGAAGGCACGCGCCGGTGTTGCCGGTACCGGGCGTGCGAAGACAGGGACCACCATGAGCCATGCGCGCCGAGTTGGATGGAGTAGCAGAGAAGGCCTCCGTGTACGGTCGGTTGCGCGCCGTATGCGCCGGAGTAGACGAAGTGGTTGCAAGAAGAAAATTGAGCACATGCGGTGCAAACAAAAAATTTAGACTGCAACTCTGGCGGTATGATCATTGTGGACGAAGATGGCGAGGTGGTTGTCGATGGCGATTGAACTGTAGCGGTAGTAGATGTCGGGGATCGAACCCGTTTTATTCATCTACATGCAGGAACGCGGCGACGCAGAACCCGTTGGCGTTGACGAAGACCTTGATTGGTGATGACGGCGACGATGCAGTACGAGTGGCGGAGTTGTTGGTGTAGATGGTTGTTGGCGATGATGACCAGCGACGATGACTCGACGTAGATCGGCTTGGCGATGTAGATGTACAACGTGATGCAACTTGGCTTGGAGTAGAGCTAGTCCATGCCCAGATGCACATGCACGTGAGCCATCCATGCAGAACGGCCATCCCTGGATGTTGTTGCGGGTGGACTCGCCGATGAGAGCAAGCTAATTGGATCTAATCTGACTTTGGTGGCTAAAAGGTAGAGAAAGAAATCGATCGAATTGAAAAAAAAAAACGAAATTTGCTAAACTATAAAACTAATCTAAAGAAAAACCTAGCAACGAGATCGGATGCCCCCGGCGGAGATCATGGAGATCGATCTCCCCGGGGGCGGCGGAAGCGGTGGGTGGCTAAACCCTAGGTCGCAGAAAGAACCGCTCTGATACCATGATAGACTGCGGAATATGATTGTATTGATATGCGGTAATTGATACTGCGTGCTTACATTGAGCCTCTTGGGCTGTTTATATAGTAGAGAAGACTTGGAGACTAAGAAGCCTACTAGAGATAGAATCCTAAACTACCAAATATAGCAAACCGCGTCATACTTTAATATCTAATTGTGGTATACTCTAACAAGATGATTTGTCACCACCAAGGCGTCCAGATGGGAACGAGCCGACCGCATCTGCTCTAAGATTTGGCCTTATCGGCCTCAAAGGACAATTTGAGAGACCATAAGTTGACCTATTTTTAACAACGGTCTTGTTAGCCTTTTGGGTATCTTCGACCTAAAAATGAAAAGATTTTGCTCTCTTTATTAGAAGTTGTTATTTTCAATTTAGTTTGAGTTAGTTATTCACATATCTAAATAGTACTACTAATAAATACAACACTAGTTTGTCTCATTTTCTCTAAAATGTAGTCTAAATTAGAACGGAGAAAATACGTTTTATCTAGCTATGTTTAGACGTAGAATATTTTTCAAAACATGTTATAGCGGTACAACCAAATTAGCCATCAGGTAGCATAGTAGGCCAATTAGCTAGCTCTGTATACACGTACGACGTACCGGAATCAGTCAGATCATGTATCCGTAAACTGGACGGAAAATTGCCATCAGGCTCTAATTTATTCATTTGACCGATCTGGTGCCATGCCTGAAATCGGATCCATAAACGTACGGCAAGTTTCAGCGCAACAAAAAGGTACGGTAATTTGTATACTATGTTTCCAGTAGCTAGCAGATAGATCGATCTGAACGATCTCGTGCAATGATGCTACCGGGGGAAGTTACCTAGTCGCTTTGATCTATAAAAAATATGAATGATTTAGTACACGGAAATTCAATTCGGCTCACGGAAGCATATACACCCTCTACCAAAAAATTATATTTCGAATTGTTAAAAAAAATTAACGAAAAATTCTACACATACATCTTCACAATATAAGTGTTCGTCAAGTTTGGCGAGGGACCAATAATTTATGTGGACTATGTAAAAATAGAAAGTTTATCTTCTAAAAAGCCTTATTTTTGCATTAATTTTTGTCTTTTTTCACACGCCACACGGCAAATCGATTTTTCATGAACCGACTTCGTGAACGCGTAACACGTGAAGATGTACATGCGAATTTTTCGTTTCAATTTTAAAAAAATTTCAAAATTTGTGTAATATGCATTTCAAAGTATGGTTAGTATAACTTTTATACTAAATTTGTAATACTTATTATAAATTGGAGAAAGTAATTAATTAAAACCTTTTTCTGGTCAGTTTAGTGAGTTGACCAGGCTGCCCACTAGATCGCTCTGGATTTAGGGTTTAGTGTTTAGGGTTGGGATCCACATAATTGAACTTCATGGGTGTGTGTTACGTGGTTAAGAAAACTACAGAATGTTCTAAACGTACTCATGTCCAAAAGGTAATCATGCCAATGGTCTGATTTATACTTCAGAAGTTTCTATAAATTTCCTTCATGTATCAAACAATAGAAACCTTTATTACAGTATTTTTTTAGGTTATATGATCTAAAATATCTACATATTTAATAATATTAAATTGAGAAGACCGCTCACATAAGAATATACATATACACTGTATATTTCACCAATTTGTAGAAAAATAATGCAAAGATGCATGCATTTTCGCCCTTCTTTCATATTTAAGGCATCTTTTTAAACGACACTGTTGAGTGGAAACAATTATGTATTTTTATTACAAAGTATGTTTGTTTTTTATTGCAACTCATATATATCTTCAATGATATACATTGTAATTATATAACAAAGAACATAATTATTAATGTTTTGCAACATTCTTGTATGGTTAAGAATGCTAATTCCTAAGTAATATAAAAATGTATATTCATTAATATCACAATGTGATATTTTATGAATAAGTATTAAATTTTAGTATAATGAGGTCATTGCAAAGATTTCGGGGCTAAAACTTTGAAGATCATACGCGGGTAATTGAAAAATACACAAATAAAATTAGAAGTTTGTTTATTCCATGTAAAAATCGTGACCAGAAAGAGTGTAACACTATATTAATTATAGGCGAAAATGCATGCTTGTTCATACAACACAACATTTCGTGTGCAGACACTTGAGGAACGCGTATAGAAAACATAAAAAATCCTACGCATAGCCAATGCCATATGCGAGAGAGGAGGCAACGGATCATACCCTCTTAGATCAATCTAGCGGAAGTTGTCGATGATGAGGTTGATGAAGAGATGAGTTGATCCCTGCAATTAGACTCGTTTAGTCGCGAGAAGATGTACGTATTATCCAAGGAACAACACGTTCAATACCTCCATGGTATATACACATACGAGATCATAAACACCGCATCGAAATGTCATCAAACTAACCAAAATCTCCAAAATCCGTGCTATACGGTAGCTCGTCTTTGTCCCAGTTTTAGGTGGCTTTAAATGGTTTAAACTGCATGCCCACGTGATAAATAAGGAAGTAATTTATCTTTGTACCAACTGTAAATTAGGTCGCAACTAATATGTTGTTTGCCGAGTTTCAAGTGGGATCGATGAAACATGCCAGAGCATGCACAAGGCTTTCTAGGTGGACTCTGTCCAACGGCAACATGGACAGAGTTCGTGTCCTATTCACTCTAGTGCTAGGTGGGCACATTTGGATTCTGAATAATGAGTGGTTTTTTCAGCAATGCACATTATATAGCGTGCACGGAATCACTCTATTTCTTTTAGTTTCGGTTCATAAGAAATATTCAAAACATGGTGATTTTTATCAGCACAAATCATGAGGCAAGGACCAGTACAAATCGGACCGCAACAGCATGCATGCTATATAGCATGCATGCTAGAATCTCATTCGTATAATCTAATTCATGCCACGGCACCATCTAGTCTTACACGGTGCCCACCTTTCTCGCGCGTCCGATCACGATCAAGCGGACTGGACCAAGCGGCGCTACCGTCCAAAAGAACAACAGCGGAAAGCTCCCCCATAATTCACGACTTTTTCGTTTGGTTCGTCATCTCCCCATTCCCCTTTCCTCTCTCCTCCGCATCGAGCTTATCCCCTCCCCCGATCTCCTCCTGTGATTCTCCTCGTCGGCGGCGAACGTGCCAGCGGGAAGGCCCTCAGAGATTGTCCTGTTTGGTGGTAACAGTGGAGGCGGACTCTCTACGGCACGGACTGGGGGATCGATGCATCCAAGGAGGGTGGATGTGATGAGAGGGGTTCTTCGGCGGCGGCGCCCCGCGATTCGACGCCGGCAAGGCGGACGGCCGTCATCAGAGGAGTCGTGCAAGGAGTTTTTGCGGCCCGTCCTCGCCCATCGAGTCGCCCGACCTGGTGGCCGCACTGGTAGCTGATACGTCTCAAACGTATCTATAATTTCTTATGTTCCATGCTACTTTTATGATGATATTCACATGTTTTATACACATTTTATGTCATTATTATGCATTTTCCGGCACTAACCTATTGACGAGATGCCGAAGAGCCGATTCTTGTTTTCTGCTGTTTTTGGTTTCAGAAATCCTACAAAGGAAATATTCTCGGAATTGGACGAAATCAACGCCCAGGGTCTTATTTTTCCACGAAGCTTCCAGAAGACCGAGGGAGAAACGAAGTGGGGCCACGGGGCGCCGACACCATAAGGCGGCGGCCAAGGGGGGGCCGCGCCGCCCTAGTGTGTGCCCCCCCTGTCAGCCCTCCGACTCCGCCCTTCCGCCTACTTAAAGCCTTCGTCGCGAAAACCCCAGTACCGAGAGCCACGATACGGAAACCTTCCAGAGACGCCGCCGCCGCCAATCCCATCTCGGGGGATTCAGGAGATCGCCTCCGGCACCCTGCCGGAGAGGGGAATCATCTCCCGGAGGTCTCTTCATCACCATGATCGCCTCCGTATCGATGTGTGAGTAGTTCACCCCTAGACTATGGGTCCATAGCAGTAGCTAGATGGTTGTCTTCTCCTCATTGTGCTATCATGTTAGATCTTGTGAGCTGCCTATCATGATCAAGATCATCTATTTGTAATGCTACATGTTGTGTTTGTTGGGATCCGATGAATATTGAATACTATGTCAAGTTGATTATCAATCTATCATATATGTTGTTTATGTCCTTGCATGCTCTCCGTTACTAGTAGAGGCTCTGGCCAAGTTGATACTTGTGACTCCAAGAGGGAGTATTTATGCTCGATAGTGGGTTCATGCCTCCATTGAATCTGGGACAGTGACGTAAAGTTCTAAGGTTGTGGATATGCTGTTGCCACTAGGGATAAAACATCAATGCTTTGTCTAAGGATATTTGTGTTGATTACATTACGCACCATACTTAATGCAATTGTCTGTTGTTTGCAACTTAATACTGGAAGGGGTTCGGATGATAACCTGAAGGTGGACTTTTTAGGCATAGATGCATGCTCGGATAGCGGTCTATGTACTTTGTCGTAATGCCCCGATTAAATCTCATAGTACTCATCATGATATATGTATGTGCATTGTTATGCCTTCTTTATTTGTCAATTGCCCAACTGTAATTTGTTCACCCAACATGCCATTTATCTTATGGGAGAGACACCACTAGTGAACCGTGGACCCCGGTCCATTCTTTACATCTGAAATACAATCTACTGCAATACTTGTTCTTTACTGTTCTTCGCAAACAAACATCATCTTCCACACTATACATCTAATCATTTGTTTTCAGCAAGCCGGTGAGATTGATAACCTCACTGTTACGTTGGGGCAAAGTACTTTGATTGTGTTGTGCATGTTCCACGTTGGCGCCGGAATCCCTGGTGTTGCGCCGGACTACACTCCGCCACCAACAACCTTCACATGTTCCTTGACTCCTACTGGTTCGATAACCTTGGTTTCTTACTGAGGGAAAACTTGCTGCTATATGATGACCCACAAGTATAGGGGA
>NC_061508.1:292080461-292106405 GCF_022539505.1 Lolium rigidum
GGGCAATGGTGGCGTGTCCATGGTATCGGGCCACACCACCTAGCCTATCTCGACCCTCTGGCTAGCCTAGGTGGGGTCCAGGTGTTTTCCATCAAGACTTACATATAAAAAAAATGCCAGGTCCTTTTGAGCTCGCGAAGGTCCATCAAAGTCAAATATATGAAAACAAGGTTTTTCTGCCTTGCAAGGTTACAATACAAATAAAAGGGATCTTTTAGAAAAATCCCTAAAATCATTTTAAACTATGATTATAATCATTTATAATTATGATGGAATATGACATAGTAAACTACAAAGAGCATAGATGAAGTTCAGATGCATCTTTGGATCCAATACCTCTATCTCCACTCCCTTAAGTAGGTGAACCTGCAAGGGTCACGACAAGATGGTCGCAGTTTCAAGTCACACTCGGAATTAATCAGTCATTAGCAAAATGCTAGCTCCCCTATACCATTAAATCATAAGATGAACCTTCCCCAATGTGATGATACATTCAAGTCCCTTTGCCACACGATATTATTACTAAGCTACAAGTGATTCCACCGGCATCTCTGTGTAGCTATAACTATCGCTTCTCGAGCCAGTGACATGTGATTTCATTCGACTAACACTTAGTCGACCTAACTTGGTTAACACTTAATCAACTAGCACATGACCATGCTTCCGAATCATATTACTTCGAGGGAACCTAGAGAATATCTCTCGAATTTGGAGGGGTTAGTCCCTTATTATTAATCCACATCATATAACTTGGTTCACATACGACCAAAGACCCGCTTTCATAACTACTAGCTTGTTATGGATAGCGTTTGGCAGACTCAAATTATCTCATCCACAACTCAGATCATGAGATAACATCAGGTCTAAGGATTCCATTGCTTGAGGTGGATCGCATGATGAGTTTATTGTGGTGCATCAGTCGTTGGGTCAGTTTGGCTCGCTAAGATGTTTAGCCAATTAAATGTAAGGAAGATTAGCATCCCATGCCCATGACTAGTGGAACCGGATCATTTGGGTTTCTGACACATTAGTCTAATTTGGGTTTCTGACCCAGCCTTTCCAACTAAGTATAAGTTAGCATAAGTTAAACATATGGTTCCACAACTGAATCATGTATTCGATGACATATGTGAATGTTCATACATCAAAAACATATGAATACACAAGAATGTGAATGCCTCTAGGGCACATATTCCTAACAAAATGAACATGCAAATTTTGGAGTATCAACACTGCAGCTGGGTGAAAATACAATTTCCCATGGTCTGAACTCTAATACGATATAATAGGACATGACCGTCACACCGTCTCCACCATTTCTCTTCCTTTGTAGTATATCCCCGAAGCCTCTCTTGTTTTTCTCCTCCGCATCGAACTCCATTTTTTCAGGCTCTGGTATCTACTGAAAGTACATCCATTATCCTTAAAGGGGTTTAAGATGATTCCTGGCAATGCAATTAGAGAACTAACAATAATTGCGAGTTGCATGTTTTGGTCATTGGAATGTTAAGTGGAACATGCCAATAATGACCCTTAATTATTTTTTCTTTCGAAACCACTAGGGAAATCTCCAATATGAAGTTTTCTTCTTTTTCGGTACAACCAGGTACTTTTAAATCGATACCTCTGACACAATGAGATTGGGAGACTGGTAGGGATTTGTTTCCTCGGCACTACCAATTTTGGTATGCTATCTGAGTCACAAAATCTGACCAAAAGCACCATCTGTACATGCCACGAACTTCCGAGTAAAATCAATTTGGTACCTTCGAGTAGGGACTTGGTAGTTTTCTATCCAATTGAATTTTTGATGGTGTTCTATTAGTTCCAGACATGCGAGTTCTACCTTTATCGGAACTACATGGCGTGCTAATTTTTGCTGAGCAAACCCTCCAAGCGTCTTTTTTTCCTTTTCCTAACCTCTGGGTTATTTTCTTATTTTGAGATTCCCTATTCCTATTTATACCTATGAGCTTTTGAAGTGGCAACTCCTGGAATGCAGTCTCCGATTTACCTTTAGAAATTTTGAACTAGTCTAGAACCTCCGAGTTTCACCATGTGGTACTTTAGGACATGTTACTTTTTCCAGTTTCGAATAGATTTTTACCATTTCCTATAAATATACCAAACCTCCCAAAACAACTTGAGGTTTTCTTTTTGGAAGTTTGAACGAGAAGAGGGAGCCTTCGCTTGACGATATGTAAAGCGGAGCAAGGCCTAGTGCTACCTATGTTGTAGCACCGGCCTAGCAGCTGCACCTGCACCTCAACGAGTATGTGTTAAATTTCAGTGCAACAAAAATGAAAAGCTTAGGTAACTAGCACCACTAAGATTGTATTAGCACCATACTTGGACTGTTTCTATATCCGCCCCTGACCATATCTAGACCTCTTTCTCACTTGCACGTAGACCTAAATCTCCACTCAAATCTTAAGAGATTTAAGGTGCTTTTAGAAGCCAATCCTTTGTGACATATTTGTGAAGGCTTCAAGAACCAAGTGCTAGCATGGTGTTGTTACTTCATGGAGGGAATACACCTCCTATCCGGCTAGAGAGTCATTTGGAAATCTCCATGGTGATTTGTGAAGGAGCCAATAGTCCGTGAGGACCAGTGATCACTTACTATGTGTGAAGATCCCACCTCAATGTTTGAGCACGGGCTTGGTTTCCTACCTAAAGGAGTAGCAAGTTGGTCATTGTGAGCATGTACTTGGTGTCCATTGGATTGTGTATGCAACCATTCTCCAACGAGGACGTAGCATATACTATCCCTAGCTCCTTTAATTCACTGCAATCTACTTTTCCGAAAGTTATATCTTTGTAAGATGAAGAAGTAGACATTTGGAAAGTGTAGTTTTTTTCGTGTTTGAAACACATAGACCCCCTAGTAGTAATGTTAGATATCATGAAAAATATGTTGATCATATTTTAAGCAATAGTATAAAGTTCAATTCAATAAGCAACGGGTGGAAGGAGAGAAGATGTCGAGACTCGAGACCATACACAATATGAAAAAAAAAAGTTTTTATAGCAGTGCAGATCTGTTACATGGATCATTACAGATGGTTCTTCCCCAGAAAAGAAATTACAAACTGGCTGTTCTAGTCGACGAACATGACCTAAAACTAGAAGATAGAAGAAACTAAATCCCCTTTACTCGATCACACACAGCTGATCCGACCTCGGCAGCCAAGTTCAGGTCTACTTTCGCGGCAGGAACCGCAGTCGACGCTGGAGAAATGCCGCCGGCCGGGGCGCCGGGCAATACACGGATGCCCATGAGGACGTCAGATGTTGAGATCATGGATCGTTTCCAGCCGCGAAAACGGTCGGCGCAGCGCCAAAGGTACAAGTTCAATCTAGATCAACCTAGCTTGCAGCGGAAGGGAAAGAATTCCAACGACCAGACCCTAGTTAGCTAGGTCCGGATGCTGGGGTTTATTGCCACTTACCTCGAATGTCTGAACCTCGAAGAGCTTGACCGGCCGCCCTGAACATCTCAACGGCGGGGCAGCCTGAAGCAGCCTCGACGGCCGGCCGCCGGCGGGGACGACAAGACGGCGAGCTTGCACAGCCTGCCGTGATAACCAGCCCGGGGAAGCTAGCTAGCTAACTCCACCGAGGAAAAAGTGAAATACTCCACACATTACATAGCAGTACTTACTTACGTTTACGTAGGAGTTAACAGACGGAACGTGGAGATCTCGAGCTACTGAGCTACATGATGGCGCACGCCGCGTTGGCGTTCTCGTCGGAGAAGGCCCCGGTGTACCTAGTCTCGGTGGACGATGCGCGCGAGAACGGCCGCGACGCGGAGGCGGCGCCCCCGCCGCCGTAATTGGCCGTGACGTCCCGGACGTACCCGGCGGGCGCCTTCCTGTCGTAGGTGCCGGCCGCGTAGGGGTGCGCGACGGCCGCGTAGGGCACGTACGGCCACGGCTCGACGCGCTTGCCAGTCTTGCGCGCGACGCGGCGCATGACCTTGGTCGCGTCGACGTAGCCGGTGACGGTGACCCTGTTCTGCCTGGGCGCCACCTCGATGCCGGTGACGCCGTCCATGGCCTCGAGCGTCTTGCGGATCTTGCTCTCGCATCCCTCGCAGTCGATGTGGACCTTCATATCCACCGTCTCAAGCTGCCGCCCCTTCTGCAGGTGCCGCTGCGTGAGCGGCGCCGGGCACCCGCACAACCCCGACATGGCTTCCAAGAACCCCATCGAGCTCTGATAATGAAGGCGGGGAGGAAGAATATATACAGTGTTATCGTTGGTGGTTGGTACTCCGGGGATCGGTCGAGCGAGGATTTATATACGGCCGGGCGCGGCGAGCAGGACTCAAAGAGCGACATGAGCCACCTGTTCCCTAGGATCGTGTCGTGAGATTGACGAAGGGGATTGGTCGTGGTAGTGTGGGCGCTGAGGTCGCGTCGACACAGCAGAGCTCGTTGTCGGAGGCGCACACGTCGCGTAATATTGCATTAGGTCCGTTCAGGACCAGACCAGGCTCCGACTGCCGCTGCCATCGTCGGATCTGTGCGCCCGTTGCTTTGTGCCGACTAGAGGTCGCCGTCGCCGGACCATAAGCATAAGGGACCACAAGTCGGCAGCGAATATTCATTTTTTTTCCCTTTTTATGGCAACAAAAACCTCCTCTTTCGTTGGAGTTTTCGGTGAGCGGTTTCCCGTAAGCTTCACGAGTGGAATGACACGCTTGGCGTGTAGAGCACTGTGATGTTCCGTTTTTCTCTGACGAGTAGAAGGAAACGCTTTGCGTATAGAGCAGTGTGATGTTTCGATTCCCTTTGACGTGTAGAATGGCGTGTCATGTTAACTATTGTATGATGTTTCGATTTTTCTTTAGTCGTGATCTTGATTGTTTTTCGGGACGGGATTCGCTAGTTTTCAGTTAGCTGAGAACTAACTTCGTGCTCAGTTAAATTCTACATCATCAGATTTGCTTCGTGATTCGTGCTATTTATCGGTTGCAAAATAAAATTAGTTCCCAGTCCACTGAGAAATAACCACACCCTTTTGGAAGGCTATTTTTTTCTTCACGTCTGTGGCTATGTTCGTGGCAGATTAGAATCTATAAGTTTAGCACAATATAGTTCAAGAAGGACAAACCGATTCTTCGGAAAGGGGCTATGAATATACTCCTGTCTATTCTATTTTAGTTCTTTTTTTTAATACTGCGTGAGTAAGGTCGTACAATTGATGCACTAGCTAACTTAACAAAAAAATCCAAACTGATGGAAAAGGCTAGGAATTCAACAATAACCAAAAAATATATATACTACTACATAGATCAACATTAACTACATGAAGCTTCTTCTTTGTTGTACACACATTCTTATTGCATCTTGAGGTGATGAGCCTTCCTGACCACCGTTCAATATTCTACGCATGGACACAGCCGACGTGTGACATGTGGGTTTTCTAAAATAGACTTGTCAATCTTCCACATCACAGTCACTCGTGTCCATCGTTACTTTTTCGCATTCTATGTTGTATCATTGTGGACCATTTGTGTATCTTGGTCGTCACTACCTCCACCATCATTGGCTGTGTGAGATTACATAGCTAGAGAAGCTTATAATTATTGAAGTTGAATTAATCGGATTTTAAGTTTTAGACTTCATGAATTTTGCAATTTGTTGCCTACCACGTCTAACTCATGTGAACTATGGACATGTAAGTGGATATGCCTTTTTTTTGGATAAACGAGTGTTCTATTTTCTCAAGCTTCGCATCAAGCAGAGGCGGAGCTTTTTAGATTGTACCTGATGCACATGCATCATGGGTAAAGAACATTTTCTAGTAGTACTTGTGTTCTTAATAAGGCCACCGCATCACGTTAGGATGAGAAAGATGCATCACGGATACATAATTTCATTGAGCAAAAGATGCAAGCTTCAAGATGCATTAGGGACCTTTTCCCTCTAGCTTCGCGCACCTGGCGCCAAGGCAATACAATCATGAACATTAACACATTCCAAACAAGTACCAACACCCGAAAAAACAAAAGTCAGGGGTGTTGGAGGCCTGATCCGAAGACTAAATTGTAATCCATGAGAGTTAAAAACCTCTCGGTTGCTCGCTCCAACCGAGTATATGCCATACTAAAATCTCCTTGCAGTCATGTCGCTGAAGAAAGACCACATATGTAGTCAGTGTGTACATGAGTGTATAACATTCAGCATAAATGTTTTTTTTCCTATAATACACAATGCCATCCCTCCATATAAAAAAAGTAGAACACAAGGTCGTCGCCGTGTCATCCTGGCCCAGGGCTCAATAGAATTGATACAATGCTCATATCAACAATTTGCAACTTTCTTTTGGAAGCTCATCCCTAAATAACTTTTCGGTAAACATGCTTTGCTTCGAACGATTTGAGGGATGGGTGCCCGACAAGGAAGTCCTTCCTAGATGCGCATGAGTGATCACAAAGTGGCCAGGGGTAATAGGCCCATAGACGGAGGGGTGGACGGTATGTGAAGTAAATTTCTGATGAACACATGTAACAAGATACCAAACATGGGTGGGTACATATTATAAACCTCTTGGACAATATACAACACCTCTCAAACAAATTTACACTCGGAAAGGAGTTTTTTTTTATGGACTCATCATGATGGCAAAAGACAAATATTGTACTCCTGCACCAATTACACCTATCAAGGTTGTACCTTGTAAAAATCACTTCTCTATGAAGTAACAAAAGAAAGATCTTAATCTTGAGAGAACCTCCTACTTCCTTAATTTCTTGTTATCTATGGGAGCGTCATTATGACTTAGAGAAAGGTAAAGAGAGTTCACTGAGAATTTGAAATCTGTTTTTCCCTTAATTGTATACATAGATAATAAATTTTTATCTTTTCACTATTTTCACGGTTCAATGAACCTAAATTTAAAACAAGGAAGTTTAGAAAAACCGCAAACGAAGTCTTAATAGGGTCTTGTACCAAGAAAAAAAACAAAATACTAGAAATATCGATATTAAATATATGGGAGAAAGTAAGCTTCTTTCTTGGTTTACAGACATTCTGATTGCATCTCTAGATCATGAACAACAAGATGATGTGTCGTCATAACCATCGTACAAATGTTTACACGTGGATGCACTTTGGCACGTGACATATGGATGGACTTTCTAAACTGAAATTGTCAACCCTTCGGCGTCGCAATTACTCATGTTCATCATTATTTTCAATCAATTCTTGTAGGTTGCAGGCGGATAATTCGCATAAACCCATGAAAGCAGAAAACTAATACAGACTAGACAAGTTTCCTTTTGAAGAAAGACATATAACCTAACAAATTTTGACTACGAACCGTAGTGGATCAGGTACCTCTCTGCAACCCTAGTTGCTTGCAGTGTTACTGTCTACCATCTCTCCCTCCGCTTGAGCGTGAGTTAGAGGACCCTATATTTTCTGTAGTTGAATTAATTGGATTTTGAGTTTGATCTTCATGAATGATGTCATTTGTTGCCTTCCACTCTTACCTTGCCATTTAAGTCCGTGCTCCCAAAGTAGTTTACATCATGGAAACTATAGCCTTCCACTCGAGTACCATGTAAGTTGATTTGTTTGTAAGCACGTCTAGCTTTTAAGCCACAACTTTGCAAACTACACTTTTAATTAATAAGTTTTGTCACGGTTTTAGTTCATTGGTTGAATAGTCAGGAGCAAGTGCCTCAAAGTCATACTGCGGTACCGACATGGACCGGCTTTGGCGCAAGCAACATGTTCTGAATATCCTAAGAGGGTTGATGCACCTAAACAGAAGAATGCTAGAGAGAACAACATCGACTGTTTGAAAGAAAATATCTCCCTCATGGTTGTATGTACGTCTTCCTTATGGAGTGTGGAGAACTTCTATTGCGTGGAGAGCACAACACAAAAAACGATGTCTTCCTAGCTATCACATACCACTATGCTTTTACAAGCAGGCACGCTTTATCGCGTGACACGCAAAACAGACTGGTCAATATTCCATCCACATCACCAATCATTCATCTCCATCGCTATTTTCTCCCTTTTCCTTGTACTGTCACCGTCTACCGTCTCTACCATGATCTCTACCGTCTCGCCCCCTGCCACCAGATATTAGCTCGAGAACCCTACGTACTCCCTCCGTCCCAATGCATGTGCCTCTCTTGTTTTACGTGTCTCAGTTTTAACCATTAGTTTAACCCATATTGCATGTGTTACTTGCTATAAAAAAAATTACACCATTATAAACTTTGTTTGAATACAAATTTAATGGCATAACATCCATGTCAAATAACTCATGTTTTGTTAGTCAAATCGATGGTCAAACTTAAATCACAAAAAAATGTGTGCACACCCTAAATAAGGGCAAGGAAGTAAAACTTGAGAGAATTAATTGTTTGAGTTTCTATTTAACTCTTCAGCAATTTGCTAACGTATTCTCATATTTCATATTCTGTCCATTTCAAAATAAGCAGCTCAGCTTTGTCTCCATACGAATATATGTAGATGTATTTTTGTGTATAGAACTATAAATATATTCGTATCTAGATAAAGATGAATCATTTTTTTTGGATGAAAAGTAGTATAAACTATTGCCTTCCAGGCACCACATTTCAGATTTGTATAGGTATGTATGGCACCGTGTTCTAGCGATGCGGCGCCACAAAACTACAAAAGTAGTCGTTTAAGCCACTACTATACGAGCTACGCTTTAACTAATATAAATGTTGTCACGGTTCTGCTTATTAGGTTGAACAGTCAGCCAAAACAAGTACTGAGAATCATGTTGCGATGTTGACATGGACAGGGTTGGGCGTCGACAGGTATCGAAAGATGCTATCCTCCCGTGCCAGTGAATATTACTCCACACCACAGTCTGTTCTTCGAGTATTCCGCACTTGTAAGTCCATGCTCGATTATTTTCCGAATGAGCCCATTCATGCTGGGTCATTAAAGCATAATCGCACGGTACAAGTGGCCGGCCCACCAAGTAATGTCCAGAAGGTGACTGAATGTCAACATTCAGCCACAACAACGATTTTCAGCCCATTAAAGAACAAGAGTATGGTACAAGCGGCCGGGGAGTGCTGTACACCGACCTGGTCGGTGTGTACGGGCCACCGCACACCCCACCGACCAGGCCGGTTGACTGGGCCGTGGCCCATTAGTAGTAGGTACGTTTTTTTTTCTTTTTTCTGCTGTTTTTTTGTTAATATTTTTCTTTTTCAATATCAAACCTTTAAAAAAATTGGAGAACAAAATTTCAAAATCTGTTCAGATTCGAAATTTTGGAAATTAAAAATGTTCAGATTTTGATTTAATTTTGTTCAAAATTCAAAATTATTCCGAAATTTGGAAATTCGTTCAAGATTAAAATTTGTTCAAATTTCAAAATTCGTTCAAATTTCAAAAACCGTTCGATTTTTTTTTGTTCAAAATTCAAAATTCTTCTGAAATTTGGAAATTCTTTCAAGATAAAAAATTGTTCAAATTCGAAATTCGTTCATTTTAAAAATCGTTCAAAACTTAAAATTAGTTCAAATTTCAAAATTCGTTCAAGATTAAAAATAAATTCGTTCAAAAAAAATTTCAAAACTTGAACATTTTTCAAATTTTATAATTTTCGAAAATTATTTTTAAACATAAAATAAAACGTGAGAAAAAAAAGAAACAGTGAAAAAAAAACAGAAAACAGAAAAGAAAAGGAAAAAAGAAAGAAAGAAACAGGAAAAAATGCCTAACCGGGCCGGCCCACACCGCGCGCGGGGGTGTGCGGCGCGGTGCAGGTGCCGACCTGGTCGGCATATAGGAATTCCGCAAGCGGCCTGCCCATGCATCAAACTCATAGGCTTTAACTTTTTTGACATGACTTCGTTCGGAGGGCCTGGCAATCCATTGATAGAAGAAGAGAGAGATCCCGTTTATAAGGAAAATCAAATCAAAAAAATTAACATAGCCCGGTTTACGAGAGAAACGTGAAACAAACCTGCACAGGCAAGAGAGGCACACTGCCTACGTGATGCTAGGCCACCATCGAAGTAAGAACACGCTCGCAACTCCGAGGCCGCCACCACGGCATCCCCTACTCACATGCGAGCCACAATGTGACACGACTCGACTGGTCGTAGCCCTAGCTAACCAACGCAGCCGCTCACAGATCACAACAGTTGTGTCAACATCCGAGGACGCCGCCCCGTCTTACCAATCAGAACAACTCCTCAAGTCACATCGTCCGGCTCGAATGCTCCACAACCTCACAACCCTTGAAGCACCATTATGCCACCCCTACGATAATAGCCACGACCAAGCCACATTGGACCATCACCATATCGCATCCCGAGACCACTGCCACGACGTCCATCCGCCGTTCGGGGCGCCGGCCACCCCGGCTTCCTCTACCCTTGCTGACAAACACTGCAAAAAATCTCCTCTTAATCGATGAATTGTTTGGACGACACAAGCCATGGTCGCCCGAAAAAGATTTTTGGCTAGCTGATTCTATTTCTCAACAGATTACTGTTGTGGTACGCTCGATACCAACACATAGTAGTGTCGTGGTAGGTGGTAATGTAGCCCGAGAAAAATAAATGCGGCGCTAAATGGACAGAGGCATATAATCTTACGCCATGGATCCTACGCGCGTCTTGCTGACAAGTGTTCTCCACCATGGGCGAGTGTAATAATCATGTTTTATCTTTGACCTATCCACACTTTCTCTTTACCCACTTCACCTCTCAACGAAAGCTTCAGCGGGTGGCAGACGGCATACGATTGGCGGTGGGAGTTATCGATCGATCGAGAGCTATGCCGCGGGCCAGAGCTAGACTACACGAGATGCCAGTACGCGTACATGGTCTGTGAATACCTCGGTTTCATCACACACAGTTCATGGTTGTTCGATGTGGAATATCTGCGTTAGCCAAATATTTGGGGATTTCGATCTCACACTTGTATGTGGTTGTTTTTCTCTTTGAAGTACCACATTAATGTATCTGTATCTATGATCCGAATTGGAATGACGTTGAATCATAGACTGACTAGATTTGCAAGTGCAGTATACCACTGCGTCGCTACGTCTGGTGCGACGGGCATAGTATGATGGACACCGACTGTCGTTGCCTATTCGACGGTACCTCGGAGGAGGGATCCTCACGAGGGGGAGAAGAAGTAGGGGCCATAGGGCGGAGAGCACTCGGGACGGTGGTACGCGATTTACCCAGCTTCGGAACACCTGCTCGATGACATGGCCTACTGCTGCTTGTCTGGAATTAACTGGGCGCTTTCGCGTTATTACAATGAGTTGTGGTTGTCTCGCTTCTAGCTCGAGATCTCCCCTCAGGGCTCCCAGGATCCGGCTTATATAGGCGCCCGGATCTAGGGTTTCTACGGAGAGTCCTACCCGGAATGCAAGTTACCTAACTACGGAATATTACATTGCCGTGTTCGTCAAGGATCCACCTATTCCTAACTTGTCGTCATGGATCCGGCTTCCTTCATGGGCCTTCACGGATCTGACTCCTGGCATAGACCTCTTCGGATCCGGGTACCTTCGTAGGTCGGTTCGGATCCGGGTACCTCGTAGGTCGGTTCGGATCCGGGTACCTCCAGTAGGGCGGTTCGGATCCGGCTACCTTCGTAGGGCGGTTCGGATCCGGCTACCTTCGTAGGGCGGTTCGGATCCGGCTACCTCGTAGGGCGGTTGGGATCAGGCTCCTTGTTCCTGGGTTGGACATCTTCCATGTTGAACAACAACTGGGCCGTCCGGTGGGCCATATGCCATCACCACCATCTGGGGGCCACCCGGTCTTGCCGGAATCGGACCATGTCGATAGTATACCTATGAAGTATATCCACAACAGTAGCCCCCGGAGTTCTCCAAGATTCACCGTTCTTCCATCCAGCTCAGCTTGCGCATGTATCTTCATCCTTTGGCTGGAACGAATAATAGAGAATCTTGAAGGACTCCAAACTTCATATCTCCAACCAAGTATTGGTCGGAAACTTCATGATCCAATGGTCAGACTCTTCGGAGACACCATCCAACGTAATCTTCGATATGGATCCGACTAGCCAAATGTAGGTTCGGATCTGGCTAGCCAAAATATAGGTGCGGATCCGACTACCCAAAATATAGGTGCGGATCCGACTACCAAAAAATTAGGTGCGGATCCGGCTACCAAAAATTGAGGTGCGGATCCGACTACTAAAAATTAGGTGCGGATCCTGTTGGAGATATGCCCAAGAGGCAATAATAAAATGGTTATTATAATATATCTTTGTGTTTATGATAATGTTTACATACCATGCTATAATTGTATTAACCGAAACATTGATACATGTGTGTTATGTGAACAACAAAGAGTCCCTAGTAAGCCTCTTGTATAACTAGCTTGTTGATTAATAGATGATCATGGTTTCGTCATCATGAACATTGGATGTTATTAATAACAAGATTATGTCATTATATGAATGATGTAATGGACACACCCAATTAAGCGTATCATAAGATCACGTCATTAAGTTATTTGCTATAAGCTTTCGATACATAGTTACCTAGTCCTTTCGACCATGAGATCATGTAAATCACTTATACCGGAAAGGTACTTTGATTACATCAAACGTCACTGCGTAAATGGGTGGTTATAAAGGTGGGATTAAGTATCCGGAAAGTATGAGTTGAGGCATATGGATCAACGAGTGGGATTTGTCCATCCCGATGACGGATAGATATACTCTGGGCCCTCTCGGTGGAATGTCGTCTAAATAGCTTGCAAGCATATGAATGGTTCATAAGAGACCACATACCACGGTACGAGTAAAGAGTACTTGTCATGAGACGAGGTTGAACGAGGTATAGAGATACCGATGATCAAACCTCGGACAAGTAAAATATCGCGTGACAAAGGGAATCGGTATCATATGTAAATGGTTCCGTCGATCACTAAAGTCATCGTTGAATATGTGGGAGCCATTATGGATCTCCAGATCCCGCTATTGGTTATTGGTCGGAGAGAAGTCTCAACCATGTCTACATAGTTCGCGAACCGTAGGGTGACACACTTAAGGTTTGATGTCGTTTAAGTAGATAAGGAAATATGGAATGGAGTTCGCAGTTTTGTTCGGAGTCTCGGATGGGATCCAGGACATCACGAGGAGGTCCGGAATGGTCCGGAGAATAAGATTCATATATAGGAAGTCATTTTCTAGTTTTGAAAATGATCCGGTATTTTTTCTGGAAGGTTCTAGAAGAGTCCGGAAGAAATCAGCATGGAAGGTGGAGTCCACCTTGGCCGGCCAGCCTAAGGAAGGAGGAGTCCCAAGTGGACTCCTCCCCATGGTGGCCGGCCACCCCACCAAGGAAAGGGGGGAGTCCCACTCCCCCTAGGTTTGGTCATATGGAAGGTTTATGTTGGGGTCTTATTCGGAGACTTTTGACCTAATCCTTGGGGCTTCCACCTATATAAAGAGAGGAGGGGAGGGGCTGGCCGGCCACTCTTGGCTCCACCTTGGCCGCACCCCTATGAGGGCCAGCGCCCAAGCCCCCTCTCCCCAAAACCCTAGCTACCTCTCCTCCACCACCTCTCCCGCATATGCTTAGCGAAGCTCCGCCGGAGATCTCCATCGACACCGCCACCACGCCGTCGTGTTGTCGGGATTCCAAGGAGGATCTACTACTTCCGCTGCCCACTGGAACGGGGAGAAGGACGTCGTCTTCATCAACACCGAACGTGTGACCGAGTACGGAGGTGCTGCCCGATTGTGGCACCGTCAAGATTTTCTACGCGCTTTTGAAAGCGGCAAGTGAACGTCTACCGTAGCAACGAGAGCCTCCTCTTGTAGGCTTTGGAAATCTTCAAGGGTTAGTCTCGTTCATCCCCTCGTTGCTACCGTCTTCTAGATTGCATCTTGGCTTGGATTGCGTTCTCGCGGTAGATTTTTTTTTGTTTTCTATGCTACGAATCCCTACAGTGGTATCAGAGCCGTTTCTATGCATAGATGGTTGCACGAGTAGAACACAATTGTTTTGTGGGCGTTGATGCTTTGTTGTCTTTAGTTCGAGTACTTTGCATCTTGGTGGCATGGTGGGATGAAGCGGCTCGGGCTAACTTTACATGACCGCGTTCATGAGACTTGCTCCACGTTCGACATGCAACTTGTTTTGCATAAGTGGTTTTGCGGGTGTCTGTCTCTCCCACCGTAGTGAAGATTCAATTTACTCTTTCTATTGACAACACTAGTATCACCGTTGTGGTTCATGTTCGTAGGTAGATTGGATCTTACTCGAAAACCCTAAACCACGTAGAATATGCAAACCAAATTAGAGACGTCTAACTTGTTTTTGCATGGTTTGGTGATGTGATATGGCCATGATGTGATGATGAATATGTATGAGATAATATGGTTGTCTTTAAATTTCATGTTGAGTAGTATTTCAAAGTAGTTGTAATAGTTGCCACATGAGGTGAACAACCATGAAGACGGCCCCATGGACCTTGACGCTACGCCGACGATGATGGAGATCATGTCCGTTGATGATGGAGATCATGTCCGTGCTTTGGAGATGAAGATCGAAGGCGCAAAGACTAAAGGGCCATATCATATCACATATAAATTGCATGTGATGTTAATTCTTTATGCATCTTATTTTGCTTAGAACGCGACGGTAGCATTATAAGATGATCCCTCACATTAATATCAAGATAATAAAGTGTTCTCCCCTCGTATGCACCGTTGCACAGTTCGTCGTTTCGAAGCATCTCGTGATGATCGGATGTGATAGACTCAACGTTCACATACAACGGGTGTAAGCCATGTTGCACACGCGGAATACTTGGGTTTGTTGACGAGCCTAGCATGTACAGACATGGCCTCGGGACAACGGAAACCGAAAGGTTGAACACGAGTCATATGGATGATATGATCAAAATGTTGATGTTCACTATTGAAGCTACATCATCTCACGTGATGATCGGTTTTGGTGTAGTGGATTTGGTTTGTGTACCACTTAACAACTATGAGGGATGTTGTATTAAGTGGGAGTTCATTAGTAATTAGATTAAAACATGAACTAATTATCATAAACATAGTCTGAGTAGTATTTTGAATTAATTTTGTAGTATTGGCATCTGTTTTCTACCATGCGCTAGTCTTGTAATTGAGATAGAAATATTGTTAAGTCTGACAAGAAACTTTACGGACTGGTACCGTATTGTTAAAGAATCAAGAAATGATTAAGTCCTATTGCGAACTTTTAGTAAACCTCACATTGTTGATTGATGTCTACGGGTGCTTCTATTCTTGTAGACAGTGTTGGGCCTCCAAGAGCAGAGGTTTGTAGAACAGCAGCAAGTTTCCCTTAAGTGGATCACCCAAGGTTTATCGAACTCGAGGAGGAAGAGGTCAAAGATATCCCTCTCAAGCAACCCCGCAACCACAAAGCAAGAAGTCTCTTGTGTCCCCAACACACCTAATAGGTGCACTAGTTCGGCGAAGAGATAGTGAAATACAGGTGGTATGAATAAGTATGAGCAGTAGTAACGGCGCCGTAAAAGTGCTTGGCTGGCGTGTGGTTGATGGTGGTAATATTGCAGGAAGTACGGATGCGATAGAAACGAGTAAACAAGCAGCGATAGCGTATTTAGGAACAAGGCCTAGGGATCATACTTTCACTAGTGGACACTCTCAACATTGATCACATAACAGAATAAATAGATAAATGCTAGACTCTACACTCTCTTGTTGGATGATGAACACCACTAACCGTGTAGGATTACACGAACCCTCAATGCCGGAGTTAACAAGCTCCACAATATTCGATGTTCATATTTAAATAACCTTAGAGTGCACGACGGATCAACATAACCAAACCAAGTACTAACATAGCATGCACACTCGTCACCTTCACGCTACGAAAGGAGGAATAAATCACATCAATACCATCATAGCAATAGTTAACTTCATAATCTACAAGAGATCACAATCATAGCCTACGCCAAGTACTACACGATGCACACACTCGTCACCATTACACCGTGCGGGAGGAATAAACTACTTTAATAACATCACTAGAGTAGCACACAGATAAATTGTGATACAAAACACATTGCAATCATAAAGGGATATAAATAAGCACTTCACTATGCCATTCATAACGGTGAATAAGTATTCTGTGAAATATAGCCTAAGAGACCCACACGGTGCACACACTCGTCACCTTTACACACGTGGGACAAGGAGTCTCCGGAGATCACATAAGTAAAATCCACTTGACTAGCATAATGACATCTAGATTACAAGCATCATCATATGAATCTCAATCATGTAAGGCAGCTCATGAGATTATTGTATTGAAGTACATAGGAGAGAGATGAACCACATAGCTACCGGTACAGCCCCGAGCCTCGATGGAGAACTACTCCCTCCTCATGGGAGACGAGCAGCGTTGATGAAGATGGCGGTGGTGTCGATGGAGGAGCCTTCCGGGGCACTTCCCCGTCCCGGCGGCGTGCCGGAACAGAGACTCCTGTCCCCCAGATCTTGGCTTCGCGATGGCGGCGGCTCTGGAAGGTTTCTCGTACCGTGGCTTTTCCGTATCGTGTTTTAGGTCAGGGACCTTTATATAGGCGAAGAGGCGGCGTCAGAAGGTCAATGAGGCGACGACACAACAGGGGGGCGCGCCCCCCCCCTTGGCCGCGCCGGCCTACTGTTTGGTGGGCCTGTGGCCCCCCCTCTAGCGGCTCTCGGGTGTTCTGGAAGCTTCATGCAATCCTAAGATGCTGGGTGTTGATTTCGTCCGATTCCGAGAATATTTCCTTACTAGGATTTCTGAAACCAAAAACAGCAGAAAACAGCAACTGGCCCTTCGGCATCTCGTCAATAGGTTAGTTCCGGAAAACGCATAAATATGACATAAAGTATGCATAAAACATGTAGATATCATCAATAATGTGGCATGGAACATAAGAAATTATCGATACGTTGGAGACGTATCAGCATCCCCAAGCTTAGTTTTCGCTCGTCCCGAGCGAGTAAACGATAACAAAGATAATTTCTGGAGTGACATGCCATCATAACCTTGATCATACTATTGTAAGCATATGTAATGAATGCAGCGATCAAAACAATGGTAATGACATGAGTAAACAAATGAATCATAAAGCAAAGACTTTTCACGAATAGTACTTCAAGACAAGCATCAATAAGTCTTGCATAAGAGTTAACTCATAAAGCAATAAATCAAAGTAAAGGTATTGAAGCAACACAAAAGAAGATTAAGTTTCAGCGGTTGCTTTCAACTTGTAACATGTATATCTCATGGATATTGTCAACATAGAGTAATATAACAAGTGCAATATGCAAGTATGTAGGAATCAATGCACAGTTCACATAAGTGTTTGCTTCTTGAGGTGGAGAGAAATAGGTGAACTGACTCAACATAAAAGTAAAAGAAAGGTCCTTCAAAGAGGAAAGCATTGATTGCTATATTTGTGCTAGAGCTTTTATTTTGAAAACAAGAAACAATTTTGTCAACGGTAGTAATAAAGCATATGTATCATGTAAATTATATCTTACAAGTTGCAAGCCTCATGCATAGTATACTAATAGTGCCCGCCCCTTGTCCTAATTAGCTTGGATTACCGGGATCATCGCAATACACATGTTTTAACCAAGTGTCACAAAGGGGTACCTCTATGCCGCTCTGTACAAAGGTCTAAGGAGAAAGCTCGCATTTTGGATTTCTCGCTTTTGATTATTCTCAACTTAGACATCCATACCGGGACAACATAGACAACGGATAATGGACTCCTCTTTAATGCATAAGCATTTAGCAACAATTAATGTTCTCATATGAGATTGAGGATATATGTCCAAAACTGAAACTTCCACCATGGTTCATGGCTTTAGTTAGCGGCCCAATGTTCTTCTCTAACAATATGCATGCTCTAACCATTAAAGTGGTAGATCTCCCTTACTTCAGACAAGACGGACATGCATAGCAACTCACATGATATTCAACAAAGAGTAGTTGATGGCGTCCCCCAGAAAACATGGTTATCGCACAACAAGCAACTTAATAAGAGATAAAGTGCATAAGTACATATTCAATACCACAATAGTTTTTAAGCTATTTGTCCCATGAGCTATATATTGCAAAGGTAAAGAATGGAAATTTTAAAGGTAGCACTTCAAGCAATTTACTTTGGAATGGCGGAGAAATACCATGTAGTAGGTAGGTATGGTGGACACAAATGGCATAGTGGTTGGCTCAAGGACTTTGGATGCATAAGAAGTATTCCCTCTCGATACAAGGTTTAGGCTAGCAAGGTTTATTTGAAACAAACACAAGGATGAACCGGTGCAGCAAAACTCACATAAAAGACATATTATAAATATTATAAGACTCTACACCGTCTTCCTTGTTGTTCAAAACTCAATACTAGAAATTATCTAGACTTTAGAGAGACCAAATATGCAAACCAAATTTAGCAAGCTCTAGGTGTTTCTTCATTAATGGGTGCAAAGTATATGATGCAAGAGCTTAACATGAGCACAACAATTGCCAAGTATCAAATTATTCAAGACATTTTAGAATTACTACATGTAGCATTTCCCGATTCCAACCATATAACAATTTAACGAAGAAGATTCAACCTTCGCCATGAATACTATGAGTAAAGCCTAAGGACATATGTGTCCATATGCAACAGCGGAGCGTGTCTCTCTCCCACACAATGAATGCTAGGATCCTTATTCAAACAAAAACAAAAACAAAAACAAACCGACGCTCCAAGCAAAGCACATAAGATGTGATGGAATAAAAATATAGTTTCAGGGGAGGAACCTGATAATGTTGTCGATGAAGAAGGGGATGCCTTGGGCATCCCCAAGCTTAGACGCTTGAGTCTTCTTAAAATATGCAGGGGTGAACCACCGGGGCATCCCCAAGCTTAGAGCTTTCACTCTTCTTGATCATAGTATATCATCCTCCTCTCTTGACCCTTGAAAACTTCCTCCACACCAAACTCGAAACAAACTCATTAGAGGGTTAGTGCATAATCAAAAATTCACATGTTCGGAGGTGACACAATCATTCTTAACACTTCTGGACATTGCTCAAAGCTACTGGAGGTTAATGGAACAAAGAAATCCATCCAACATAGCAAAAGAAGCAATGTGAAATAAAAGGCAGAATCTGTCAAAACAGAACAGTCCGTAAAGACGAATTTTATTGAGGCACCAGACTTGATCAAATGAAAATGCTCAAATTGAATGAAAGTTGCGTACATATCTGAGTATCACTCACGTAAATTGGCATAATTTTCTGAGTTACCTACAGAGAATTAGGCCCAGATTCGTGACGACAAGAAATCTGTTTCTGCGCAGTAATCCAAATCTAGTATGAACCTTACTATCAAAGACTTTACTTGGCACAACAATGCAACAAAATTAAGATAAGGAGAGGTTGCTACAGTAGTAACAACTTCCAAGACACAAATACAAAATAAAAGTACTGTAACAAAATAAACACATGGGTTATCTCCCAAGAAGTGCTTTCTTTATAGCCATTAAGATGGGCTCAGCAGTTTTAATGATGCACTCGCAAGAAATAGTAGTTGAAGCAAAAGAGAGCATCAAAAGGCAAATTCAAAAAAAAATTTAAGCCTAACATGCTTCCTATGCATAGGAATCTTGTAAATAAACAAATTCATGAAGCATAATGCAATAAGCATAGAAAGATAAAACAAGTGCGGCTTCAAGATTTTCAGCAAAAAGAGAGGTGTTTTAGTAACATGAAAATTTCTACAACCATATTTTCCTCTCTCATAATAATATCCGAGTAGCATCATGAGCAAACTCAACAATATAACTATCAAATGAAACATTCTTATCATGAGTCTCATGCATAAAATTATTACTCTCCACATAAGCATAATCAATTTTATTAGTTGTAGTGGGAGCAAATTCAACAAAGTAGCTATCATTATTATTCTCATCAAGTGTAGGAGGCATAGTATAATCACAACAAAATTTACTCTCCATAGTAGGTGGCACCAAAAGACCACTATCATTATAATCATCATAAATAGGAGGCAAAGTATCATCAAAGAAAATTTTCTTCTCAATGCTTGGGGGACTAAAAAGATCATGAAAACCAGCTTCCCCAAGCTTAGAACTTTCTATATCATTATCAACAATGGTGTTCAAAGCGTTCATACTAATATTACTACCGACATGCAAATAAGGTTCCATAGGTTTTTTAATTTTCGCATCAAACCATCCATGTCTTAAATCGGAAATAGAATAAGAAGCTCATTGTTGTCCATTATGCCTAACTAGTGTAAAAAAGAAACAAAAAGATGCAATTGCGGGATCTAAAGGAAATAGCTTCGAGCACACACACAATGGCGCCGAGAAAAGTACTTTACACGGGACCGGAGTATGAGTGCCTTTTACCTTTCCTCCCCGGCAACGGCGCCGGAAAAGTGCTTGATGTCTACGGGTGCTTCTATTCTTGTAGACAGTGTTGGGCCTCCAAGAGCGGAGGTTTGTAGAACGAGCAGCAAGTTTCCCTTAAGTGGATCACCCAAAGTTTATCGAACTCGGGGAGGAAGAGGTCAAAGATATCCCTCTCAAGCAACCCCGCAACCACAAAGCAAGAAGTCTCTTGTGTCCCCAACACACCTAATAGGTGCACTAGTTCGGCGAAGAGATAGTGAAATACAGGTGGTATGAATAAGTATGAGCGAGTAGTGACAGCGCCGAGAAAAGTGCTTGCTGGCGTGTGGTTGATGGTGGTAATATTGCGGGAAGTACGAGATGCGGTAAAACGAGTAAACAAGCAGCGATAGCGATATTTAGGAACAAGGCCTAGGGATCATACTTTCACTAGTGGACACTCTCAACATTGATCACATAACAGAATAAATAGATAAATGCTAGACTCTACACTCTCTTGTTGGATGATGAACACCACTAAGCTGTGTAGGATTACACGAACCCTCAATGCCGGAGTTAACAAGCTCCACAATATTCGATGTTCATATTTAAATAACCTTAGAGTGCACGACAGATCAACATAACCAAACCAAGTACTAACATAGCATGCACACTGTCACCTTCACGCTACGAAAGGAGGAATAAATCACATCAATACCATCATAGCAATAGTTAACTTCATAATCTACAAGAGATCACAATCATAGCCTACGCCAAGTACTACACGATGCACACACTGTCACCATTACACCGTGCAGGAGGAATAAACTACTTTAATAACATCACTATAGTAGCACACAGATAAATTGTGATACAAAACACATTGCAATCATAAAGGGATATAAATAAGCACTTCACTATGCCATTCATAACAGTGAATAAGTATTCTGTGAAATATAGCCTAAGAGACCCACACGGTGCACACACTTGTCACCTTTACACACGTGGGACAAGGAGTCTCCGGAGATCACATAAGTAAAATCCACTTGACTAGCATAATGACATCTAGATTACAAGCATCATCATATGAATCTCAATCATGTAAGGCAGCTCATGAGATTATTGTATTGAAGTACATAGGAGAGAGATGAACCACATAGCTACCGGTACAACCCTTAGCCTCGAGGGAGAACTACTCCCTCCTCATGGGAGACAGCAGCGTTGATGAAGATGGCGGTGGTGTCGATGGGAGACAGCAGAGACTCCTGTCCCCCAGATCTTGGCTTCGCGATGGCGGCGGCTCTGGAAGGTTTCTCGTACCGTGGCTTTTCCGTATCGTGTTTTAGGTCAGGGACCTTTATATAGGCGAAGAGGCGGCGTCAGAAGGTCAACGAGGCGACGACACAACAGGGGCGCGGGCCCCCCCTGGCCGCGCCGGCCTCTCTGTTTGGTGGGCTGTGGCCCCCTCTAGCGGCTCTCGGGTGTTCGGAAGCTTCATGCAATCCTAAGATGCTTGGGCGTTGATTTCGTCCGATTCCGAGAATATTTCCTTACTAGGATTTCTGAAACCAAAAACAGCAGAAAACGACAAGCTGGCCCTTCGGCATCTCGTCAATAGGTTAGTTCCGGAAAACGCATAAATATGACATAAAGTATGCATAAAACATGTAGATATCATCAATAATGTGGCATGGAACATAAGAAATTATCGATACGTTGGAGACGTATCATTGATTCAAAGAGTTATGGTTTCAATTAGTACCTAAAGTTATCTTATCTCCGTGAAACTTGAAGTTCAAATCTGTTTGAAAAGTAAGGAGCTGGAAATTTAGTTTTCAGAAATAATCAAGGTATGAGATATATGTGATATCTAAGACCTTATTGCAAGATGATAGAATATAATTTGGTGAGACTACATAAACTCATAAGTTTTATGGGAATGTATGAAGGTTGAAGACGCCAGGCGTCACAATCCTCCAACTATTGGGGCACTAACGATATTCGCATATCCATGAAGTGATCATCCTTAGTATGCACCGTTGCTAAGATTCGTAGTTTCGTAGCATCACGTGATGATCGGGTGTTATAGATTCTATGTGTGCATACAACGGGTGCAAGCCAGTTTTGCACATGTGAATACTAAGGTTAAACTTTACGAGCCTAGCATGTACAGACATGGTCTCGGAAATTCGTCATGATGGATAAAATTATGAGTGAAATTGTTCATCATATTACAAAGTTACTAATAGTGAAATCTGGAAAACTTGTCATATGATGATCAACTTCAAAATAAGAACCTCAAGGTTATTGGTATTTGACCAACAAACCTAGAAGTTATTGAAGGTGAAGTGTTTTCTGAGAATGAGGAAAGCTAAAAGAGAAACTACAAAAGATATTTTGGCAGAAAGAAAAGACTAGAAAGTCTAGCTCAGGTGTATATAAATGATTTACATGTTATGGATGTATTCCTTGTTTGGTCAAATAATGAAATTCTTGGGTATTTGTACCAGGTTGGTTGGTATGAGATGCCATACAATACAACGCAATACAAGAATATGATGGCCTAAGTGACTAATAAGGAATATGGTAATAATGCACGTCTGGAACATAATAAAGTGTTATCATGTTTGTCGTTGGCATTTTACCTAGCCCTTAGAATTTATAATAAAGAACTTAATAATTATTATTTTGCTCTGGTCAAATGAAAACAATGAGTTGTTCAAATTATGACACTACTCCATGTACGATGGATAAGTTATTATAAATCTTAATGGTGAAACACACACACATAATACTGACGCTAAAATGCCATAAGGCAAATGATTTGAATTCCACTTATTTGTGGAACCGCCATTTAGGTCATGTTAGAAAGGAATGCATGAAGGAACTCCATGCAAATGGATTTTTTGGAGTCATTTGATTTTTGAATCGTTTGGCGCTTGCAAATCTTTTCTAAAGAGAATGACTAAAATATCGTTCATAGGCCAAGAGTTGAACGGGCAACTAACTTAGTGAAAACATACATGATGATATATGTGGTTCACTGGGCATAGTTGTGTGCGGGAGATTCTTCTACTTCATGAAAACTTCCAACAATGAATTGAGTATATATATGTGGATATATTCGATAAGGAAGACGTTTTGAAACATTTGAATGGATTCAAATAAATTTCAGCATGAAGTGGAAATCATCGTAATAGAAAAATCAAATATCTATGATTGGATCATTGGGAAAATATTTGAATTACGAGTTTTAGCAAACATCTAAGAGAGTTATGAAATTGTTCTACAACTCACATTTCTTGGAGTATCATAGTGATGATATAGTATCCAAGAGATATATCCAAACCTTGTTGGATTAATGATGAGATAAAAATTAAAATGATGCCATTATATTTTTGTGGATTATGCTTTAGTGACTACCGCTTTTACACTGAATAGAGCATCATCATGATCCGTTGAAATGACACCATACGAGTTATGGCATGGGTATAAACCCTAATAGTCCTTTCTTTAAATTTTAGTCTAAGAGTTTACAACCAAAATAGGATGAATGTCTTTGTTGGTTATCCCAAAGTATTGATTGGGAATTTTTTCCACTATGGATACAAAGACAAAAGTGTTTGTCGATGTTTCTTATTTATTTCCAAGAAATTGTTTCTAGCAAAATATTTGAGTGGGAGGACAATAGAATTTGATAAGGTTTATGAACCTGAGCATAATGATCAGAGTAGCGCAGCATCGGAATTGGTTTCGAAAGCGACCACGACGATCATGGCTCCCATGACTACAAAGTGTTTTAACCATGGAGATCGAAGTACATATTGAACCTTGTAGGTATGTGATACGTCTCCGACGTATCGATAATTTCTTATGTTCCATGCCACATTATTGATGATATCTACATGTTTTACACACATTATATGTCGTATTTATGCATTTTCCGGCACTAACCTATTAACGAGATGCCGAAGAGCCGATTCTTTGTTTTCTGCTGTTTTTGGTTTCGAAATCCTAGTAAAGAAATATTCTCGGAATTGGACGAAATCAACGCCCGGGGGCCTATTTTTCCACGAAGCTTCCGAAGTCCGAAGGAGAGACGAAGTGGGGCCACGAGGCGGCCACACACTAGGGCGGCGCGGCCCGGGCCTGGGCCGCGCCGGCCTGTTGTGGGGCCCTCGTGTGGCCCCCGACCTGCCCTTCCGCCTACATATAGTCTTCGTCGCGAAACCCCCGCATGCGAGAGCCACGATACGGAAAACCTTGCGAGATGCCGCCGCCGCCAATCCCATCTCGGGGGATTCAGGAGATCACCTCCGGCACCTCGCCGGAGAGGGATTCATCTCCCGGAGGACTCTTCACCGCCATGGTCGCCTCCGGAGTGCTGAGTGAGTAGTTCACCCCTGGACTATGGGTCCATAGCAGTAGCTAGATGGTTGTCTTCTCCTCATGTGCTTCATTGTCGGATCTTGTGAGCTGCCTAACATGATCAAGATCATCTATCTGTAATTCTATATGTTGTGTTTGTCGGGATCCGATGGATAGAGAATACTATGTTATGTTGATTATCAATCTATTACCTATGTGTTGTTTATGATCTTGCATGCTCTGCGTTACTAGTAGAGGCTCTGGCCAAGTTTTTACTCTTAACTCCAAGAGGGAGTATTTATGCTCGATAGTGGGTTCATGTCTCCGTGAATGCGGGGAGTGACAGAAACCTCTAAGATTATGGATGTACTTGTTGCCACTAGGGATAAAACATTGATGCTATGTCCGAGGATGTAGTTATTGATTACATTACGCACCATACTTAATGCAATTGTACGTTGTTTTGCAACTTAATACTGGAAGGGGTTCGGATGATAACCTGAAGGTGGACTTTTTAGGCATAGATGCATGCTGGATAGCGGTCTATGTACTTTGTCGTAATGCCCAATTAAATATCACAATATTCATCATGTCATGTATGTGCATTGTTATGCCCTCTCTATTTGTCAATTGCCCGACTGTAATTTGTTCACCCAACATGCTATTTATCTTATGGGAGAGACACCTCTAGTGAGCTGTGGACCCCGGTCCATTCTTTTATCTTGAAATACAAATCTCGTTGCAATACTCGTTCTTTAATGTTCTCTGCAAACAATCATCATCCACACTATACATCTAATCCTTTGTTACAGCAAGCCGGTGAGATTGACAACCTCAACTTGTTTCGTTGGGGAAAAGTACTTTGGTTGTGTTGTGCGGGTTCCACGTTGGCGCCGGAATCCCGGTGTTGCGCCGCACTACATCCCGCCGCCATCAACCTTCAACGTGCTTCTTGGCTCCTCCTGGTTCGATAAACCTTGGTTTCTTTACGAGGGAAAACTTGCTGCTGTGCGCATCATACCTTCCTCTTGGGGTTCCCAACGAACGTGTGAGTTACACGCCATCAAGCATATTTTACGGCGCCGTTGCCGGGGAGATCAAGACACGCGTCGCAAGGGAGTCTCCACAATCCAATCTCTTTACT
>NC_061508.1:292106505-292117605 GCF_022539505.1 Lolium rigidum
AAACAAAGTAAAGAGATTGAGAAGTGGAGACTCCCCTTGCGGCGTGTCTTGATCTCCCCGGCAACGGCGCCGTAAAATATGCTTGATGGCGTGTATTTCACACGTTCGTTGGGCAACCCCAAGAGGAAGGTATGATGAGCACAGCAGCAAGTTTTCCCTCGGAAAGAAACCAAGGTTTATCGAACCAGGAGGAGCCAAGAAGCACGTTGAAGGTTGATGGCGGCGGGATGTAGTGCGGCGCAACACCGCAGATTCCGGCGCCAACGTGGAACTCGCACAACACAACCAAGCTACTTTGCCCCAACGAAACAGGTGAGGTTGTCAATCTCACCGGCTTGCTCGTAACAAAGGATTAACCGTATTGTGTGGAAGATGATTGTTTGCAGAGAAAACAATGAGAACAAGTATTGCAGTAGATTGTATTTCAAGCAAAGAGAATTGGACCGGGGTCCACAGCTCACTAGAGGTGTCTCTCCCATAAGACGAACAAGCATGTTGGGTGAACAAATTACGGTTGGGCAATTGACAAATAAAGAGAGCATGACAATGCACATACATATCATGATGAGTATAGTGAGATTTAATTGGGCATTACGACAAAGTACATAGACCGCCATCCAACTGCATCTATGCCTAAAAAGTCCACCTTCAAAGTTATCATCCGAACCCCCTCCAGTATTAAGTTGCAAACAACGAGACAATTGCATTAAGTATGGTGCGTAATGTAATCGACAACTACATCCTTAGACATAGCATCAATGTTTTATCCCTAGTGGCAACAAGCACAACACAACCTTAGGGGTTTCGTCACTCCCCCAGGTGTCAATGCGAGCATGAACCCACTATCGAGCATAAGTACTCCCTCTTGGAGTTAAAAGCATCTACTTGGCCGGAGCATCTACTAATAACGGAGAGCATGCAAGATCATAAACAACACATAAGCATAACTTTGATAATCAACATAACAAGTATTCTCTATTCATCGGATCCCAACAAACGCAACATATAGAATTACATATAGATGATCTTGATCATGATAGGCAGCTCACAAGATCCGACAATGATAGCACAATGGGGAGAAGACAACCATCTAGCTACCGCTATGGACCCATAGTCCAGGGGTAGACTACTCACTCATCACTCCGGAGGCGACCATGGCGGTGTAGAGTCCTCCGGAGATGATTCCCCTCTCCGGCAGGGTGCCGGAGGCGATCTCCGGGATCCCCCGAGATGGGATCGGCGGCGACGGCGTCTCAGCAATGTTTTTCCGTATCGTGGCTCTCGGTACCGGGGGTTTCGTCACGGAGGCTATTTGTAGGCGGAAGGGCAGGTCAAGAGGCGGCACAGGGGGCCCACACTACAGGCCGGCGCGCCAAGGGGGGCCGCGCCGCCCTAGGGTTTGGCGCCCCGTGGCCCCTCTTCGTCTCTCCTTCGGACTTCCGGAAGCTTCGTGAGAAAATAGGCCTCCGGGCTTTTATTTCGTCCAATTCCGAGAATATTTCTTTACTAGGATTTCTGAAACCAAAAACAGCAGTAAAACAAAGAATCGGCACTTCGGCATCTTGTTAATAGGTTAGTTCCGGAAAATGCACGAATATGACATAAAGTGTGCATAAAACATGTAGATAACATCAATAATGTGGCATGGAACACAAGAAATTATCGATACGTTGGAGACGTATCACCGGGGAAAACTGAGCACAACTAAGGACCCGAGGACACGAAAATAGAAATCCCTTTAGAAAAGTTCCTAGTGAATCCTTTGTAAAATCCAGCATGACCAAGGAAACTTCTTATACCTTTGATATCTCGTGGAGGTGATATTTTTTCTATGGCCTCCACTTGTGACTTGTCAACTTCTATGCCTCTTCCCGAGATCTTGTTTCCAAGTATTCTTGAACCATGAGGTGGAATTTTTCCTAGTTCAAGACTAGATTAGTATCTTCGCATCTCTGCAACACTTTATGCAAATTATGCAAGAAATGGTTAAACGAAGTTCCATAGATGGAAAAGTTGTCCATGAACACTTCCATTATATGCTCAATATAATCGGCAAATATAGTGGTCACGCGTCTTTGAAAAGTAGTTGGTGCATTGCATAATCCAAAAGGCATTTTACGATAAGCATATAATCCAAAAGGGATTTCTATTTTCGTGCCCTCGGGTCGTTAGTTGTACTCAGTTTTCCCCAGCCCCTTAGTTTTTCCTCAGTTTTCCCCAAGCCTATGTCTGAAACCCGCAGAAGGAGCTCAGACGGAAGGAATCCGTTTATTTGGACGTTCGTGCCGACGTGTTGCACCACGTCGTCCGTGGGGCCGCGTCGTGTGGGGCCGCGTCGCGTGGGGCTGGTAGAAAGGGACCGCATGGGACAGACGAGAAGCGTTTGGTTGCACGTGAGCAGAGCTGGGTTTTGTCTCTCTCGGCCCAAATTGGCATTTTTAAGAGCACATTTTCCCCTCTTTCTCTCTCTCTCGTCTTTTTCACCAAATTAGTATCAAATCTAGAGAAGCTTCTATTTCTGTCTTTCTTCAATATGGCAGCAAATCTAGTAGCAAATCTCTCGGGGTTATTTATGCCTTTTGGCCCTCGTTTTTTGCCCAATATGGCAGCAAATCTAGTAGCAAATCTAGAAGCTAGTATATGATAAATTCACAACAGCATAATCACAAAACTAAGTATAATACATAAACTCGCATACGAGCAGCCAAAAGCAGTGCAATAACGTTGTTAATGTTCACGACAAACTAAGCTGAAAAATATACAAGACGCACGCAATGTATGGACAACAAGAAGATTAGGATGAATGAATTTGTTCTTCATTCTTCCTCATATATTTCTTCGTCGCTCCATTCGTGCATTACCCCAAGGAAATATTCATTGAACTCCTTCCGTCTCAGTAGTGCGGCCAATACATCCTCCAAACGGTATGGCTTCTGTTCATTTCTCATACCGTAGCTTCCTATTCTATCCACACGTACTGGCCACTCATTCCAGGCCTTTGTATCATGAGAGTACTCTCTGATATAACCCAAATCCGTGTAGTAGATGTTGTCAGGTCGAAGTGTCGGGTACACTCTGGTGTCGACGGAGATACACCGGATATAATTCACGAAGAAGGCATTACTGCCAATGTTACTGACCGGATGGAGAGAGCGGCTCTAAGTGTCCACACGGTACACCAATGGTTTGCCCGCCAAAGCCTCGCTGACCAACAACACAAGCAGCAGATCACCATCCGACTTCACAAGGTAGAACTTCGACGTCCAAGTTCCGGAAATGAAATTAGTGTCTCCATCTTGACAGGTGCTCGCGCATCGCCGCAACCGTACATTGGTGCACACTATTCTTCCGATCTCAAAATTGTCCGCAGCTACCGCATACGCTCACCATTGAACGGGGTAATGCTACGCAGCACAATGGTTCTTGATCGAAAATCTTCCTTCTCCCCAATCTTCATTTATATCCTTAGTTGGAGTGCTCTCATCGACCCAACCAATTTCCGACGGGTAATGTGCGGCAACGAAGACCATAGTCGGGGATTTGATAACAGCGATCGATTTCAGAAAAACAGATGGCATCCGCGCCTCAAACATAGTGTTCGATTTCTTTGTGAGTGGGTTCAGCAGCCGTATCTTGTGCGGCGGGTTCCTCTGGGCAAGCACGATGACACCACGGCAAAAGCCGACGAAGTAGTATCTAAAATATATTGATGAAGATAACATTCAGCACTAAGATATGTTTAAGATTGAAAATAAAAAGGTAGATATGGAGGAATTTGAACCTTGTATGAACTTCCGATAGATCTATGGTGACGTAGCGTGATGTGCCGAGTTGGAGGAAGGTGAACTCAGCGACGCGTGGAAGGGCGTGGTATAGCATGATCCATTCGTCCGTGTGCACGTCGGGCTCGGTGCAAACCCGAGCGCCAATTTCTACGAGACTTGCCTCATAGCAGAGTAGGTGTCGGCGTACTCCTCGTTCGCCAGTAAGCATTGGCCGATCTTGTGAAGTGGTCCATCAGCCGAGAGAGAGGCCCAGTCCATGGAGGCGCCGCGCTTGGATGCGCCGCCCTCGGAGGCGACGGGCTCGGCGGCGACGGGCGCGGAGGTGACGGGCTCGGAGGCGACGGCCGCCGGCGCATTCTTCTTCTCCATCACCGGCAGGGTAGCGTGCGTACGGCGGTTGGGGTTTTTTCGATTTGGAGAAGTTGATGGGACGTGAGAGGGGTGGTTTCGTGCGTGAGCGAGAATGAGACGACTGTGTGCGGGGGGAGGGAGGGAGGGAGGGGCTTACGCGTCCTAAATGCGACCCGCGTCCTACGCGTCCACTATTTGCACGTCTGCACCGCGACACGCGTCAACAATGGCACGTCTTCCACTTCTGCACCGCAACACGCGTCCTCGGGTCTAACCCTGGAAATTTAGATATACTCGGGTATACCCCCGAGTCATATACTAGCATTTTTTGTGTGCTCAGTTTTCTCCTTGAGTGCTAATACTGGCTAGTGTAATATACTCAGTTTTACACTCAAGTGGCTGGTCAACAGAGAGTCAACAAATGGGATTAACTAGTTAAATGAGTTATTTAATGTGCAAAAAATTCCGAAAAAGAGTGGCACTTACTCATGGAGTCTTTACCACAAATTGCCACTTCTCAAATCATAGATAAATCATAGATAAATCAAGTTTCACCACAAAGTGCCACTTCTCAAATCACCTAGTAGCTATGAAGGTGCATGGTTTTCCATAATAAGCCCTACCCAAAACAGCTTTCCCCAAAACATACTTTGTCTGAATGAGGCCATAATTTTCACACTCATGTAGATTTGTATTGCAAATTGTTTGAGGTAGGCCAAGATGGGTTTCATTGTACAAAACACGCATTTTCCATTTTTTAAATCTCATATTTGAATCCCTTAGTCTCGTTTACTACTCACTTGCCCTTGGTTTCTTGATACTACTCAGCTTTTCCCTCTCCCTTCACAAACTCTCACGTACGCCCAACATTGCTCCGATTGGTCTAGCCCATGTCACGCGGATCGTGCCCGCCGACCGTTGATCGTATGATCTAACGGGCGAGGATAACCCCTATCTCTCTCTCTGGTCGGGGCCACCACCCTCTCTCTCTCTCGTCGTCGGTTAGCTTCACGCAAAGTTTGGTTTTCTCGCATTATTTTTCACGAGCTAAATTATAAACTCTTTTTAGGCATTACTTTTCACGCAAAAAATGATAAACCATCACCGATTTGTTGTAGCCATTACTTTTCACGCAAAAAAATGATACACCATCACCCATTTCTTGTAGGGATTGTACCCATTACTTTTCACGCAAAAAACGATAAATCATCACCGATTTTGTTGTAGCCATTACTTTTCACGCAAAAAATGATACACCATCACCCATTTCTTGTAGCCATTACTTTTCACGCAAAAGACGATAAACCATCACCGATTTGTTGTAGCCATTACTTTTCACGCACAAAAATGATACAACATCACCCATTTCTTGGACCCATTACTTTTCACGCAAAAAACGATAAATCATCACCGATTTAGTTGTAGCCATTACTTTTCACGCAAAAAATGATACACCATCACCCATTTCTTGTAGCCATTACTTTTCACGCAAAAAACGATAAACCATCACCGATTTTGTTGTAGCCATTACTTTGCACGAAAAAAATGATACACCATCACCCATTTCTTGTAGCCATTACTTTTCACGCAAAAAATGATAAACCATCAACGATTTGTTGTAGCCATTACGGTAAATGATAAACTATCACGAATTACCATTTCTTTTAGGCATTACTTTTCACGGTAAAATGATAAACTATATCACGAAGTTCCATTTCCGTCAAGATAGTCCGCATTACTTTTTTGTTGAGATATATACCCCCACAACGGTCGTCTCCTCCTTAATTTATTGTGTAAACCCCCACAACGGTCATCTCCTCCTTAATTTATTGTGTAAACCCCCACCAACGTTCACCTCCTCCTTATTTTATTGTGTAAACCCCTACAACGGTCATCTCTCCCTTATAAACACCCACACGGCCATCCCTTGTGTCAATAGGTTCTGCCTCTCTCTTCTCCGTTCACATACACTTGATCATCCATTGCCATGGCTTCCACGTCTCGGACGCGGACCGGAAGGGGAAGGGGAAGGGGAAGGGGAAGGGGAAGGGGAAGTGGAAGTGGATCATCATCATTGCCATCACCACCGTCAACACTACCATTGATCATAGAGGAGTTCTTCATCGTCGTCTATGAAGACCCTTTGGTCAAGAAGGTACGTACGCGTTCCCACATATATGATGCATGTGATTAATTATGGGCATGTTCTAAAAAACCTTTAATTTCAAACGATCGGCGCTCGATCTCTTTGCAGGAACTCCCAAAAAAGTTTGCGGACTATCTTGACGGCTAGGAGCCAGCTAAGGTGTATCTCGCGAGCAGCTGACTCGCGGTCCTCGTCTCCGGACCGTGGAGGTCCTATTTGACTGGACAAGGCCGGATGTACCTCGACAAGGGCTGGGAGAAATTCGCCATCGCGCACGGTGTGGATTTCGGCTGCTACGTACACTTCAAATATGAAGGCGATGATGTGCTCACAGTGAAGGTGTTCGACGGAACAATGTGCAGGAGGTACTACTACTCAGACGACGAAGATACTGACGATGAAAGCGACGACGATGTGAAGCCATGCATCCATCCCCTTTAGATAAGGGGATTATGACCAAGAATATATATGTAGCTTCATATGCATCGATTTAGAGATCTAGCTATTTTCTATATATTATGCATGTAAAAAATAATATCGCATTTCCACTATTATTCGAGCACCACATCCTCCAAACGATGCCGATGCCGATGCCGATATCGGCATGGTCAGAACGGCTATGCTCGCCGCCACTGCTAGGTCAACGTCGGGATGCACAATGTTTAGCATAAGAGTCGCTTTACATTAAGCTGCGAAAATAGTCACCTGCCATAGCGGTCATTGGCTGCGGAGGCCCCACAGAGCGGCAATATATAATTTTCTATAAATAAATAGACGACCCACTGGTCATTGGCTGCGGCAGCCCCATAGAGCGGCCCCATTTGTCATTGGCAGCACCGCGTATACAATCAGGAAATAAAACGGCCCACGCGTCGGCCGGTAGATGGATGGCTACCCGTCGAACACGAGACTGGTCGGAGAGGAACCGACCCGACGGTAACGGTAAGGCATCTGACCTGACGGCAACCCGCGTCTTCGAGGGGTTTCAAACTAGAGGGAGGGGAAAGCTGAGGAAAAACTAAGGGGCTGGGGAAAACTGAGTACAACTAACGAAGCAGGGCACGAAAATAGAAATCCCAATCCAAAAGGACAAGTGAAAGTTGTTTTCAATTGATCTTCCGGATGAAAAGCTATTTGGGAGAACCTAGAATATCCATCAAGATAACAAAAATGTGAATGTCTAGCAAGTCTTTCCAGAGTTTGATCTATAAAAGGCAATGGGTAATGATCTTTCCTAGTTTCCTTATTCAATTTTGTAAAATCAATGCACATCCTATGTCCCACAATAGTTCTAGTTGGAACCATTTCATTGTGTTTATTTGGTACATCAATAAATCCTCCTTTCTTACGGACACAATGAATAGTACTCACCCAGTCACTTTCTTTAACATGATAGATGATACCTGCATCGAGGAGGTAGATGATTTCTTTTCTTACCGTTACCTTCATTTCAGGCTTAAGTTTCCTCTGAAAATTAGCAACTGATTGGGCTCCGTCTTCCATGAATATTTGATGAGTGCCTATTGAGGGACTAATCCCCTTCAAGTCATCCAAAGAATACCCAAACGCCTTACGGTGCATTTTAAGTACCTTTATTAACTGGTCTTCCTCCTTTTCTGAAAGGTTAGTACTTACAATAACTGGATATATATTTGTTTCATCTAGAAACTTATATTTTAAATCTGAAGGAAGATGTTTTAGTTCTGGTGGTGGTAAATCTTCATCTCCCTTTCTTTCAGGTACTTCATACTTCTCATTAGTTGAATTATCAGCTATAGGGAGAGATTCCAAACATTTTTCGATATCATTTTGATCTATTCCTATCATAGTATTTTCATTTCCAAGTAAAATTACCTCTAAATCTACTCCAGGAGTACTATACAGTATTGCAGAAAGATTAGCAAGATTAACTTCCTCCTCGAAGTCTTCCTCTTCAATAATTGGTTTATGAGTGAACTTCCAGAAATGGAAACTCATCACTTCCTCCCAAAACTTAAGAGAGATAGTTTCCTTCGTACAATCAATATTAGCTCCTGCAGTGTTTAGGAAAGTTCTTCCAAAAATGATTGGACAATGAGAATCAATTGGCATATCAATGACAACCATATCAATGGGATAAGTGTAAGGTCCTATTGTAATAGGTACATTTTTTATTACTTCCATAGGAACTCTAAGAGTCTTATCAGCTAGCATTATTGTCATATCTGTGTCTTCTAATATTGAATGTTCAAGTTCATCTTGGATACCAAAATAAAATCTATAGGGAATAACATTAATGGTTGTTCCAACATCGCAGAATCCATAATAAGAGGATCCACCAAAAGTGCAAGGTAAAACATATTTGCCCACATCTTTTGCTTTAACCATACCTTCTACAAACTGCGAGGCTTCGGAATCGATCTCAACTACGTTGCAGTTTGCAAGCATAGCTAAAATACCTTCCTTAGTCACATCACTCTCTTCATTTGCAACTTCATAAGTAGGTTCCTCATTACTAAATTTTAACTCTGATGCTCTTACCTCTCTTACCTCCTCTTCCTTTTGTTCTGCAGGGAGTTATGCTCTAATATGCCTTGTCGTTGTCATTGGGAAAGGGAGCGGATCATTGTAAGGCATCCTTTCAATGGGTACCACTTTGGGTACTTCAGCTTCAACTTGCGTTGCTTCAATGATTGGAGGTGGCAAAGTGTAATGAAGCCATTCTTTCTTTGGTGCTTCAATGAATTCTGTAAAAGCATGAAGAACATCTAATACCATAACATCATCAAGATTAAGCTCATTAGCTATTTCTTTTAATTGCCCGATGTTTTTATAAGAATTTAAACAATCATATTCAATTTCTATTTCTCCCTCACTTCCAAGATCAAAGCCCCATGATAGTCTATTTCTATGAACTTTCTCTAGGCGTACACAAGCTTGCTCAGCTGTGAGTTCCATACAAGATCCACCGGATAACAAATATAATTATATTTTATTATCTTATTCAAGTCCTCCATAAAAGACATGTAAAACATACCAAGGTGGTAAATCATGATGGGTTCATTTTTGAACCGTACATTTAAATCTTGGTAGGTTCTCATTAAGCTTTCGCCGGTGGGGATTCTTGAAATTTGTTATAAACCTTCTTGCTTCAGCGGACTTGACTTTGGGATAGAACCGAAATATAAATTTCTTCATAAGATTCTCCGAAGTATCAATCTTTTCTGCAGGGCAAGTTCTATACCAAGATAATGTAGTGTTGGTTACAGATTGACTAAATAATTTAAGTTTTTGGTTCATCATCAGTGTAGTTTTTCAATTTAATTGTCCAAGACAACTCAGTAAAAGAATGTAAATGACTATAAGGATCCTCATCGGGATCATCTCCTGCAAAACTATTCTCCTTCATAATAGCAATAAAGCGTGGATGAATAACATACTCCACATCACTCCAATTTGGGAATTCTTTAACGAACATAGTGTTGAGGCGATAAAAGACTTTGACAAGAACTTTGCTCTATGCATGCATAATCAATTTAACATGGCAAGTATTTGATATATAGCTTCATCAATGAATAGAAAAGTGTTAATAAATATCCACTATGTTTGTGTGATGCTATCTATACATGGTGTAAAAGAGATAATATATGGCAACACAACTTAGACATGATTAATTGATAGTGGCAACAAGCAAAATTCTCACACCGCGTTTGACTAAATCATGAGTAAGGTTTTTGAGACCTTTGATTCCTTCAATTGTTGACTAGTAATTCATCATGCTTGCATCGAAAACCAAATATTTGGAGGATGTCGTATCCTTCCAATCTTTTAACATAGTTGACAAAAGGGTAGAGTGGAAGTGGGATAACTACTTGCTTCTTAGATTTAACACCTTATATGAGTGGTTGGGGTCTTTCCCTTGAAATGTATAGTCATTTCTTTGATTTGCCTTTGGGCATTTCTTAGTTTTAGCCCTTTATTTGGTGTCATCATAATGGCCAACTCATTGGGTTCATTCTCTTTTTCTTTCTTTTTCTTTTCTTTCCTTCTTTTTATTTCTCTTATTTCTTTTTTTCCTAGATAGTGGCTCATTGGTTCAAAGTATAGCAAGAGGTTGGTTGGACAACTAAAGATACTATGCGCCAACTTACATATGATTCAACGATGAGGTTCACCATTTAAAATACTGGACCGTCACACAAACATCAACCTTCATATTTTAAAGATACATAGGAATACAAGTATTCATCATTGAATATGTGCCAAGTCCGCAATAACAAGCATAATGGGATGCATATACTTTTATTCAAAGCTACTATCTCTCAATCAAGTATAAGTAATGTTCCTCAATAATATCTCATTTGCATCAATATAGCAAGAAGAACACAAAGATAGTAAATATCTAATATCACTTCCCCAAGTATTGATGAAACTATGCACAAGTACTTGCTATTGTTAAATTCCATATATAAATATAGAAAATGTGTCATAGCTCTTTCATCAATCCTCACGTACTGATTTACTATTGTTGTTCTTCCTCTCCCAACTTGAACTGCATAATATGCTCACATATAGAGTTAAGAGAATTTAACTTGGTTCACTCAAGACATCATTTCCCACAGTAGAAATCTTAATAGAATGGTGTTAATATGGTGGTTCATGGTGGCTGTGATCCATATATATTCATAGCATTCATTTTTGATCATTTGCAAGTTCCACTAGCCACTTTTAGCGATGAAAATCAAAATCTGCCAACAAATTCCAGCAGCTATGCATCCAAATTTTGCCATACTTAAACATCCCAGGAATATTTGCCAATTTTTGTGAGTGTGGAGGATT
>NC_061508.1:292117705-292180756 GCF_022539505.1 Lolium rigidum
CATGGCCAAATGTTCGATCTTGCATCCATGACAGGAGAGGCCGGCCATGGCCGGCTTGGCTGCCATGGTAGTGGCTACATAGCTACATGGGGGCTATGCATGAATGATGATGCACATCTTTTGTTCGAGGAATGATGCAAAGGCACATGGTCGATCACGTACATATGGGAGCGCAAGAGGGAGACGTGATCGATGCTGCATGCATGGCGTGGCGTGGGCAGGCCGGATGGGCTCCGCCTTGCGTGGGTATCTCTTCCTGCCTGCCTGTCCTTGGGATCCAGACTCCGTGGGCCTAACGCTGCATGTGGGCCCCCGACATCTCAAGCTCGATCCGTCGGCTGCACGCAATCATCTGAACGCGCGAGTACTTGTCTCCAAAAACAATTGGAGGAAGTTTCAAAAAAAAAAAAAAAACAATTGGAGGAAGTTCAAAAAAAAAAAAAAAAATGGAGGAGGGACGATTAAGAGAGGTATATATACGTTTATGTGTCGACGTCAACTTCATCATAGGTTCCAAGTGAGTGTTGTAGTCGCCTAGCTTTGTTCTTCCATTTCCCTAGCCACCTTCCCGTTGCTTGAAATCGGTGGCAGAGCTTTGTTAAATTTTGTTCACATCAATTCACATTATTGCAGGCTCCCTTTCAAACTTGTCCCCGGCTTGCTTCCTTAACTCAGCAAAAAACCATACGCCGGTGGAACCCGTGCTATCTAGAATCCGGGATGTGGGTATTTATCGGGTGTTACAAGTTCGAAATGGTGTAATTCAGTGGCGGAGCCACGCCTAAGCAGTGTAGTCAATTGACTACACTGTTTTTTGGCATTACAGACTAAACATATGCAAAAAAAATAATGAAAAATTCGTACAATACATGTATTTAACTACACAGTTCTAAACTGACTACACATGTTTGTTGGCCTGGCTCCGCCACTGGTGTAATTCAATATTTCATAGTTCGGCGGTTAGGTGAGAGCGCCAACATTATCATGTACACGAACATTACAAGTGGATGTTTGGCTTAATATAATGCCGTGAAGGACTGAAACGAGATAACGAACATTGCGTATAACCTCAACTACGGAATGACAACTCCCCGTATACACTGTGCAATCAGGGACATCATATCACTACTTACTATGGGAAATAGTACTACCTTGGAATTTTCCTTCACATGATTTTTTAATAATTGAAAGACATAACTTCCCCCCGCCTCCTCGATCGGCCGTGCATGCATCCATCTGCTAACCATTGAACATCCATTTCTCTTTGTCACTGCCGACACTATCTTCTCCATCTATTTTTGCGTCATTATATTTCCGCAAATCAGACATATCCAAAGTCGAACCATGTATGCCTGAAAAGGTTCACCTTAAAAACCTCGGTTGGGTAACGGAGAGTTGCGAATAATGAAACTAGAGAAATATCATTTCATGGGGTCTCTAATATGCTAAAATAACACCACAAACCAATACAAGTATTTATAATGGAATCCATACATATGATGCTAGAACAATGTTGGCACAAAGGAGCACATAATTAAACAAGGTGGTAGGGCGGATATATGTCCGTGACACGAGAGACTCCAATATGGATGGTGTGCGTATCTTGTTTCAATGATAGGATAGTATTGGTAGCTTCCTGCAGCAGGAGGGGAGGTCAGTGACACCAGTGGATAAAATAGTGACCATGCAAGGGTAAGGCTGCAATGGGATCGCTGGAGGATCTGCCAAGTCCGGCAGTTTGCAGACGCTCGAACGTGCAACTGTGCAAGTGATTCTCCTTGTTTGCTTTTACCCATTTCTCTTTTCTAAAACACGAACGTTACTTGTTTTCAAGAGTTTTTTTTTGTCTTTGTTTATCTATGCTAAATTTCGTTGTTCAGTTCTTGCTATATATTCAAAAATGGTACCTACACATTGCAAAAAAAAAAAACTACGCACGGCGTTTTGTTGGAGATGTCAAGTCATGCCTGGCCAGTAGCAACTATACACGACACCTCATGAAGAGGCATTAAACATAATACCTGATCCTGGTAGGTGCTATCCAGGCCATCTCTTCCGGCTACATCAAGTCATGTCTGCTAATGTTCAATCAAAGGTGGCGTGACACTTGCTAGAGGCGCGGCGGTATGTGGCGCCATTGACCTCTAATTTCTTGTCCCGCGGCATCCAGATAACGATGAGTCATTAGCAAGACAAGTGAGGACGGTAGGAGCGGCTACAACATCAAGTTTGCACACTCCTGTGGAAACACTTGATTACAATTGCGCATCTGCATCATGCCCTTGTTAAAGGCGGTGGCTCAAAGCATGACTTTGAGGATGGAAATCCCGAGATCTATCTACGGTTGGACTCGCCATCATCAGTGCATGGTGGCGTTTCCTTCTTGAAGCCTTTGCCTAGCTAGCACCTGTGTATTTCCTTTTTGTTTTCACCTTTTACCAAAGGATTGGTGTAAACTGGTGGAGGCACTTTTGCAAGGCAAGAGGCTTTGAGCTTGTTTTTTTACTTTAATTACGTTTGTCGGGCTTGCATGACTCCTAATAAAGAACCCTATATGCATCAATTGATGCAGAGTTGCAGACTCAGGTCATCCTCCTTTAAAAAACTATTAACCATATAAGTGAATACATATCTTTATAGCAACAAACTTTGTCATATGTTTCCAAAGCAATTTATCCGACATTTCAAGAAGAAAATGATAGAACAAGATAGTCCGTTACTTGTCATATATTCCATCGTTCCTAAATACTACGACCTAGTCATGTGTAGATTTCGCAATTGTTATAATTTTGATATGTTAGTACAAGGTTATAGAAGTAGATAAATGTAAGATGTTTTCATGATAATCTAAGTATATACTTTAAATTTATCAATATCAAAATATTTTACATGTTAACGGTCAAGTTAGAAATTTTTGATTCCATACTTAATTTATAGCTAATACCACTATACATTTTCTACACAGACGTATTTCCTCCATTTTGAATTACAAGATGTTTTAGATATTTCAATATGGACTACATAGGAAGTAAAATGAGTGAAGTACAGATAACTGAATTGCAAATGTATCTAGATACATACGATTCAGGAAAAACTAGAATTTTTTCGATAAAGGATGCTTTATTACTTTTGTGAAAGCAATTACATCCAGCCTCTGCATAACCAGGATGCACACAGCCGTTATTTGAGTCTCAAGTCCAAACAAAGATGCCAAACTAAAATATCTAGGCGAGATACATATCGGAACGATGAATCATATAACGCCTAAGGTGTGAGTGGGGCTTCAATCCGTAGATTATGCTGTCACCCATGTAGGGAAAAAGTATCCCTCGCCGTAGCCTCCAATCGTGTACAGACCTCCGTAAATAGGTCTCGGTTCTCCATACGCTGAAGAGGTAACCACGAACGAAGAATCCCTGTACATCTGTAGATGACCTGCAACAAAGAGGAGTTAATGTCATTAAAAATCTTGTCATTTCTACTCAGCCAAAGCGCCCAGATAACTGCCAGCGCCCCCACCCTAAGAAGCAACTTAAACCTTGAATCTATACCATGAAGCCAATTGCCGAAGACATTGGCCACACTAGTGGGGGGAGACAAGGTAGACGCTACTTGGATGACAGACCAAATAGATCTCGCAAACTGGCACTGGAAGAAGAGGTGTTTAATAGTTTCATTATGATGACAAAAAACACATCGAGAGCTTCCTTGCCAATTCCGCTTAACAAGATTGTCTTTGGTGAGGATGACTCCTCGACGAAGGTACCATCCAAATATTTTTATTTTTAATGGTATCTTCATCTTCCATGGGAGCATTAGATACATATTTATTGAGACATGGCCTCATTAGTGTTCTTTGTTCCTTTTGTTTTCTATCTTTCGTCATGGAGGTGTCTTGTTTGGTGTCAACTTCGAGTCAGTGAGGCTGGGTTTATGACAGTTTTTTCGATCAGATCTCGCGGGTTTGTGTGCTCTTCTGCAATCTTCAGCGACGTACATCACACCAACCAAGCTTGAGGTTCATTGGGCCGATGTGTGTACGGTAAAAGCCTTAGCCTCACGCCCTCACCGTTGAAGAGAATTTTTATTGCAGTGTTTAAAAAACCTCTTGGAGGTGATACAGGCTTGTGCAAGTTTCCTGGCAAAAATAAAAATGGTACCTAGGTTCTTATTGTTTTTTGTTTGTATCTTGTCGGTATGAATTAATGTACAATTTTGAACTAAAGTTGAATTAAATCACCGACATTTATTATTGATCGGATGGAGTATATGTTTCCTAACGAGAAACTAACTCCTTGCCAGGCACACCAACCATATGCCTTGAGCACTTTGAGCAGCACTACCACAGTTAAATAAATCCACACATGAGTTGTGTGGTACGGAGTACAAAGCAGCCAAGCAGGAATATATGCATGACATTCAAGGTAGAGTGAAGAAAGACACTAGACATCACAAACAGAGATGCCCCCAACATTCATCTGCAGGTCCAGTCCTCTAGTATTCAATCATCAAATATCACCACAGGTAGCATTGTTTGCACGGATGAGATGCCCCTGCTAACTCTTCCATATCATGTCTGCATACATATCAGCATATGCGTCCTATATATCCACCTCCTATCATGGCAATGAATGCTGCGATCAAGTACATCGATCGATCAAACATGTTGCATCCTGGCCACCCAGGCACGTCACTTCATCCCTTTCCTTGCACTCATTCATTCATTAACTTGTGCTGAAAGAGAGATCTCTGGTATATGCTGAGACTGTAACAGCCCCAGCCTTTCCCAGCCTTTGCATCCAGCCCTTCCCATCATCGACTGATGCATGTGGCCTTTTATCAGCCTCTTGTTCTGGCAAACTAAACCAAATCAAGATCGAATGGCCCTTTCCTTGTCCTGTCGTCGTCCATGAGGAAGAGATAGATCGATGCAGACACCCTCTCCGTGTACGAACACCGGATTCCGTTGGTCTGCTGGCCTTTACAGGCAGCTACCTCCGGTGGCATCGATTATGCTTCTTGGGCTGCACACATTCTACTTCTCTGTTTCCAGAATCAAGCATGGCTTGGGTGGCTCAAGTAGTTGTACGTATCTCTAGCTAAAATTCCGCATGGTCTGTTTCTCACCAAGACAGGCATTAGTCGTCATTGATAGGACACCGACCGTCAATTGTGAGACGTGCCTGAGGCGACTTCATTGATCTTCGGACCCTGCGAATTGCAATTCCCACAAAAAAAAAACCTGTGAATTCCCCCGCAGAAAAAACCCTGCAAATTCACTTTCAGTAGATATTGTGTGAGTACATGTGTGCTTCTTACTATTGTACTCAGTGTTTCGAAAACAATATCGTTTTTTTAGAAAAGGGGAAATCCCAATACTCATAGGGAACTCCCATTCTATCACGAGATCATGATAAGCAATTATCTCGATAACAGAGACCATAGAACTTTGTGACACATTTGATATATACAAAGCTGCCGTGTGTATTAGTGAGATTAGCGGTTCATGACATAGACGGAGCCAAGAGAAGAGACCGGGCATGACTGGTTAGGGTTGCAAGATGGAGCAGCTGGCGACAATTCTATGGTGATCGAGGAAATAGACTTGCTAAGAGATACATGGAAATGTAAGGGCATCGTGCACTGCAGTGTATTCGCTTCGAGTGAATAGGCACGGGGCTTATACAAAAAGCTTGATGTGGCGGCGGCACTGTGGTAGTCGCTGAACATAAGAGCGAGGAGGAAGATTCAGTTGATGACAAAACATAAATGTATATATTACAAAGTTTTGCCTGGAAAGATAGATAGAAGAATATAGTCCGTTCAATTATATCTAATGGCTCACACTAATTGTCTGTTTTTCGAAACACCAACTATTTTGTTGTATGCACACCAATTATTTAATATCGTGCACGTTGATGGTGATGTACTCCCTCCATTTCAGTATAATTGAAGTTCTAGTTTTTTTCCAATACAAACTACTTCAAGTAATTTAGAGAAAAATACATGAAAATTTAGAACACCAATCTAGTTTAACTAGATTTCTCATATACTGAATTGTCATACCATATAGATTGAATGTTGTTAATATTGACACTATTTTAAAAATATGGTCAAATTTAGAAAAGTTTGGTTTAAGACAAACCTAGAACTTCAATTATTTTTAAAAGAAGGGTGTAACTCACATACTCACACTCTCACATTGGATGACATCAATATATGACAAAAGATGGTGTGCAATCTCGGTCGTTCTAGCAAACCTACCTATGCTAGTTCTAGTTAAAAGATATCATTATTTAAGAAGCTCACGACACTACATGTTGAAAAAAACTTCCGGGCCATACATAGATATTCATTGGACGTTGACAAGACGCGGATCAAATGCTCCTGAACCATTGGTCTCTCCGAAAAGTCCAATTGAAGATTCCCCAACTAACTCCTAGAAATCCATGGAGTAATCGTGACCGATGGTTTCTAACAAACTTCCATTTAACGCCACACACGACCTAGCTTGATGCAAGTCCAATTGAAGGGCATGTACAATGATTGATAAGACCGTTTTTATCTTAATCCGGCCACGTTCTAGATATGGCAATAAAATATGATGTACAATAAGTTATTTCTTAGTATTTTCTTTAATAACTAGACATCCCTAAATATATGGTCAGAGAGATAGTTGATAAAAGATCATCTCTTAATTAAGAGAATGCAAACCATTTTTCAACTTTCTCTTTTTTTCTTCAAGTCAACGTTTATTCTATGTGACACTTCTAAGATATCACCATTGTACATTAGCACGCTCGAAACAAACTTTCCAACAAGGGTAAACACGTGTTTTTTCAACCATTCCTTTTCCCACATACGCGCTGTATTTTTTTGCTCAGTTTGTAAGCAAGCTAGGCATGCATCATGCATGCATAGATAGCTAGTTTGGACTTTGGGAACGATGTGATCTTACATGGTCCCTTACCCTTAGGATGATATCCCTACCATGCATAGCTTGGACAGATCTGTACTATTGGAATAAGAGATGGAGATGCCATATGGCCATGCAAGCCAAATGCATGGTGCATATATGTGTGATCATTAGAAGGGTAGATAGTGTATATTCATATTTTTCTGCAAAAGAAAGTGTCACATGCATGCACTTTGGTTGGAAGACAATTAAAGACAGGCTTAACTACAAGCATATCAACCTTGTCACTCTTTGTGAGGGAAACATGGATGGTTGGGGTAACCAGTGTCCAGTGCACATTGCTTAGACACAAATAAGCAAAGTCAAAAATGACGTGGCCATGTATTTACTTGTATTGTATGGGATCACTTATTCACAAGGTCAGAAATTTTTTTTTTTTTTTGCGGGGCTAGAAAATCTTGTTAGTTATCTTTTAAGTATATAGCCGCAGAAAAAAGCTTGTGGACAAAAAAAATGCTCTACAGTTTCAATCGAGAGGATTTTCCTAAGTGTCAACTGATACACACAAGTGCAACCTCATTCTAATGAAAAAAGTGAAGTTGTACTTTCCACCAAACTGGAGTTGCACCTTTCTAGGTGATAGAGATTTAAGAAATTATCAATTGATCGAGACATAAACTTACCCAAATCGCATATCTAATATAACCTCAGAACCAAAAATGAGTATATTTTAAAAGTATGCCATTATTAAACAATGTGCAAACACGCATGACTCTTGTGTCAATATTAGGGTTGAACCGTACGTGGAGCTAGTACGGGTTACGTGTTAATATATAGGGGTATAGAAGTATACATCGAAAACGTATCCAATACACAGTTTGTATGGTATACAAAAGGTAAAACAAATACAACTCTAACACCCTCCCTTAATCTAAACCTCGGGAGAGGTTGAGATTATGCTTAAACTTTTCTAGATCTTTAACACCTAAGGTTTTTGTGAAGCCATCAGCCACTTGATCTTTTGTAGAGATAAACCTGATGTCAAGAAGTTTTTCAGCAACTCTTTCTCTAACAAAATGAAAATCAATCTCAATATGCTTGGTACGAGCATGAAACACAGGATTAGCAGAAAGATAAGTTGCTCCAAGATTGTCACACCAAATACAAGGACGCTGCCTTAGTGGTACTCCCAATTCACGAATAAGTTTCTCCATCCATATTAATTCAGTAGTTGCATTAGCTAAAGATTTGTATTCTGCTTCCGTACTAGAACGAGAGACTGTAGCTTGCTTTCTGGCACTCCAAGATATTAAGTTTGGACCAAAGAAAACAGCAAAACCACCAGTGGAACGTCTGTCATCAATATCTCCTGCCCAGTCTGCATCTGAAAAGGCACTAAGTAGAGTAGATGATGATCTATGAAACTTGAGACCAAGCTGAATAGTTCCTTGAATATATCTCAGGATGCGCTTCACAGCTGTCCAATGGGCTGTGGTGGGAGCATGAAGGTACTGACAGACCTTGTTGACAGAAAAAGATAAATCTGGCCGTGTCAAGGTCAAATACTGCAATGCTCCAACTATGCTTCTGTAATTTGTACAGTCCTCAGAGCCAAGAGGTGTACCATCTGTCAATGAGAGTTTTTCTGCAGTAGACAATGGAGTTGGACATGATGTACAGTGTAACATCCCAACCTTTTTTAGCAAATCCTTAGCATATTTCTCTTGTGTCAAAAGAATTCCATTTGAGCACTTCTTAACTTCAATGCCTAGAAAGAAATGTAACTCACCCAAGTCCTTGAGAGCAAAGTGACTACTGAGATTATGAAGTAAGACTGTTGTTGCTTCATCAGACGAACTCACAACAATAATGTCATCAACATATATAAGCATAAACATAGTGATACCTCTCTTGTTGTATAAGAAAAGAGATGTGTCAGCCTTGGATGGAGTGAAATCCAACTCTTGCAGTTTGGAACCGAGCCGCGCATACCACGCACGCGGTGCTCGTTTAAGACCATACGATGACTTATCCAATTTGCAAATATAATGCGGAAAGCGAGGATCAACAAAACCAGGGGGTTGCTTCATATAGACTTCCTCCTCCGTAACGCCATGAAGAAACGCATTCTTGACATCTAGCTGTCTTAGATTCCACCCTTGAGACACAGCAATTGATAACACAAGTCTAACAGTTGCAGCCTTAACAACAGGACTAAAGGTATCCTCATAATCAATTCCGTACCTCTGTTTGAAGCCTTTGGCAACAAGGCGTGCCTTATACCTTTCAATGGTACCATCTGCGTGCTTCTTTACTCTATAGACCCATTTGCAGTCAATAAGATTTTTATTTGCACTTGGTGGCACAAGATGCCAGGTTCTGTTGTCCATCAAGGCTGTATATTCCTCAGTCATTGCTTGTTTCCATTGAGTATCAGCAAGTGCTTCATTCAAGTTGTCAGGTTCTCCTGCAGCAGAAAATAAACCATAACGAATAGTTCCATCAGTGTATTGTTTTGGTTGGCGAATCCCTTGCTGAAGACGTGTAGTCGGTCTTCGTTGAGCTGGCGCTGGCGTGGCAGTAGCCACAGGAGAGGCCGCAGGAGAGGCCGGCGAAGAGGATCCGGCCGCACTGTCCTGGCCGACAGGGGAATCAGCTCCGCCTGCCGTGCCTGATGCTGACGCGCCACGTGACGAACCAGGAGTGGACGCAGGGGGTGATGATGGCGAGCGGGACCCAGGCGGAGAGGAATTCCCGCGCTCGACGGTGTCATCTTCCGCATGTGCGCGGCGGGACCCAGCTTGGTCGGGTGCAGGGTTGGAGACAGGGCGCGACGTGGCGCTGCCCGAGGAAAGCGACCCAGGCGACGCAGGCGAGGAAGGTTCTGTCCCTGCAGCAGAACCGCTCGGGATCCGTGCCGTGGGAATTATGTGGCGAATTAATTTCTTCATCATTTGAGCTCAAATCTTCGCATCGGCATCGGAATTTGAGCGATTTTCTTCGTGGCTACCAAGCATGAACCTCGTGTAGGATTAGTAACAGGAACAATATGCATAGGAAGATCAACATGTGCACCCTCATAATTAGCATGCGATGATGATGTGAGATGTTCGGGAAGCAACAATATTTCTTTCCTAAGTTGGGCACCAGCATTAGGATGTAATGACTGAAAAGGAAAAATGTTTTCATCAAAAACAACATCACGAGAAATATAGACGCGCCCTGTGGAGATATCTAAGCATTTGACTCCTTTATGAATAGGACTGTATCCAAGAAAGACACAGCGTTTTGAGCGAAAGGAGAGCTTGCGTTGATTATAAGGGCGAAGGTTTGGCCAACAGGCACAGCCAAAGGTGCGAAGAGCATCATAGTTAGGCTTGACTTGAAGAAGTTTTTCAACAGGAGACTGAAGATTTAGGACCTTGGTGGGAAGAAGGTTAATTACAAAGGTAGCAGTGAGGAAGGCTTCATCCCAGAATTTCAAAGGCATAAAGGCATTGGCAAGAAGAGCAAGGCCAACCTCAACAATGTGTCTATGTTTGCGTTCAGCAGAACCATTTTGTTGATGAGCATGTGGACAAGAGACATGATGTGTGATACCAATTTTCTGAAAGAACCCATGAAGTTTCTCATACTCACCACCCCAATCAGTTTGCATAGTAATGATTTTGCAACCAAATTTTCTCTCAACAAGTTGCTGAAAATTAAGAAAGACTTGATACACATCACTCTTTTGCTTAATCAAGTATATCCATGTAAACTTACTATAGTCATCAATAAAGCTTACATAATATTTGTGTTTGCCAACAGAAACTGGAGCAGGGCCCCATACATCAGAAAACACTTGTTCCAATGGAACAAGTAGATACACTAGTAGAAGTGGGGTATGGCAACTGATGACTTTTTGCTTGTTGACAAGGATCACACACATAGGGATTTATTTCTGGAGAATATGGGAGATTATTCTTTCTAAGAACTTGCTGAACAATGAAGGACGACGGATGACCTAGACGACGATGCCAAGTGGATGAAGACGGCTTGATGGTGATGAAAGCATGCTTGTCAGAACCAGCAGTAGTGGGCACAAGAGGGTATAAGCCGCCATGACATGGGCCTCTAAACATTGTTTGCTTGGTGGCCTGGTCCTTTATCAAAAAGAAAAATGGGTGAATTTCAATAAAGGCATCATTGTCTAGAGTGATTTTATGAGCAGATAATAGATTTTTGGTGGCACTAGGAACATGAAGAATGTTATTTAATTGAAGAGAACTATGAGGTGTATGCGATGTTGATCTACCAATATGCTGTATTGCCATACCTGTACCACCTGCGTTGTGAACTTGATCGCGACCTCGATAATCATCATGAGTATGTAGCTTGTTCAGCTGCCCGGTGATATGATCGGTGGCGCCGTTGTCCATATACCAATTTGTATCAACGCCATAGGCTCCTTTTTCAGCACGGTCACGGTCATTGCGGCGATCATCATCATCATCACGATCAGAGTAGCGCCACCAACACTCATTTGCAGGGTGACCATACTTGGTACAGATTTGGCATGTGGTATCAACAAATCGTGTGGGGGTCCGGCCTCGACCACGACCTCCCTTGGGTGCACCACGGTCATCACGTCCGTGGCCACCACCTCCACCATCACGGCGCTGAACATCACGGCGATCATCACGCCTGTAGTTGCCACGGTCACGATCATCACGTCTCCAATTTTCGCGATCATCTCGACGATCACGGTATCCACCTCCACGGTCATCACGACGATAGTCATCACGGCGGTCCCGGTAGCCACCATCTCGGTAACCACCATCATCTCTGTATCCTCCACCCTCACGACGTGGTTCGTTTGAACGAGGCGGAGGACCTCCACGAGCAGCGACATTGGCAGAGGTCTGAAAAACAGGATTAATCTGATTGGACTCAGCTAGCAATACCTCACGATCATCGAACGCTTGAAGCTGAGCACACATGTCCGTGAGGGTGGTGTTGGGTGTGGCGTTCATTGATGCAACAAAGGGGGTATAAGGCCCCTGAAGTCCTCCCAATATGTATCCTTTTAACTCATCATCATCAACTATTTTCCCGGCGGCGGCAAGCTCAGATGCAAAACCGCGCATCTTGGAGATAAACTGCGGCACTGTCAGCTCTAATTTCTTGGTATTGGCAAGGGCACCTCGAAGCATATTAACGCGAGAACGAGACTGAGAGGTAAACAGACCTTCAATGGTTGTCCAGACTTGATGAGCAGATTCGAGACCAACAACATGAGAGAGGAGATCGATGTCAAGCCCTTTCACCAGGTAGCTCAGGACAGTTTGATCTCGGGCCAGCCAAACAGCGTAGGCTTCATTGGGAACAGTGGACTTCTGTTTCTCGCTGTCTTCAACTTCGAGGGTTTTGGAGGGAGCAGCATCAGATCCATCAAGCAGACCGAGGACTTGAGCACCACGAAGGGCTGGGAGGACTTGAGTTTTCCAAAACAGATGGTTCTGGCGGGTGAGTTTCTCTGTAGGCGGCGATCCAAGGGCGGCCGCAAGATTCGCGGCGGCGGTAGCAGACGAAGACGAGGCCATTGGTTGTGTGTGGGATGTGGTGCTTCACGGCGGCAAACAGCGGCGGCCGGGCAGAGGAAAAAATCGATCTAGGTTTTTTTTTTTGTCTTGGTTTTGGGTTTTGGTTTTCTGAATCACGATCAAGGACGATCGGAAGGTTTGTCTGTGTTTTCTGGTTTGGTGTTTGAGGCTCCTGGCGGCGTGAGGCGGCCGGAGAGTTTTGTGGTTGTTTGGTGCTTCACCGGCCAATGGCGGCGGCGGCGGATTGTCGGCGAGACAGCTAGAGGGGAGAAGGCTGCTCTGATACCATGTCAATATTAGGGTTGAACCGTACGTGGAGCTAGTACGGGTTACGTGTTAATATATAGGGGTATAGAAGTATACATCGAAAACGTATCCAATACACAGTTTGTATGGTATACGAAAGGTAAAACAAATACAACTCTAACATCTTGTTTAAGTCAAAACCAGATATTTAGAAATAGCACATATGGTATAAGAATTGACGGATAGAAAGTTAAGGTGCAAACATTCAAAAGGAAAATTGACACACGTGCTAATGCATTGTGCTAACGTTTCCTGGACCAATTTAAATGGTTGCTCCCGTAGTCTTACAGAATTAGGTTGATGCATCCAAGTGCGCCATGCATCATGGGCAAGGCTTGCAGTGTAGCAGCTAGCTTTGCTCACTCAGGTTCAGTTTGGTCAGAATGTCATACCACAGTTTGTTTTCTCGAAAAGGGTAACATACCACACAGCTTGTAAAGCATAAGTTAAACCGTACGTACGTAGATTTATCAGAGTTATCTGACGCTAGGAGTTGTAATAAATCGCGTGTGGTGCACGCGTCCTTATTATAGAAAATAATTAGTTTGATGCAAAATACAGAAAAAGTGATGATTTTTTTAGGGGTTGAAAAAGTGATGATGTGACAAGAGAAATTATGAAAACAAATTTCCTAGTACAGTGCATGCACGGCCCGTTGGCCCATCCATCTGTAATTGATGTATGGACCGACATATATTTAATTAGCTATCCGGCCGTTTTCATCTGAATGTTGTACAATGAGCCAAGTGCAAATATCATATGAAATCATGAAAGAAGATTGCTGACCACGCTAGTAAAAGCAACGAAATATGATGCTCCCCAATGCTAATGCTTAGAATGATATCAAAAAGAATGTGATGGGCATACAAGCAATCAGATTTCGGATCTTTTGTGAGCACAAACTAGATTTTGTTCCAGCAAAAGGCATGCTAAAGAGATCCGGTATTATACATATATAGGATCTACATAGAGCTGGTATCCCATTCATGAAAAAGTCACCCTAAAGAAGAATAAGGAAGGATGCATGCAAATCTTATAAAATGAATCCATTAATAAAATACATATCTTAATAACCAAAATACAAATGTCCACAGGTCTGTTAGACAAATTAACTTTTTTAAAACATGACAGACAAGCAGCTAGCCGTGGAATCATGTAGGGCATGGCATGACTCCCTTTCGGACCCAATTAAGAAGGCATGCATGCAAAGATCCCAAGGCAAAGGAGAGAGAGGAACATGGGTCCTTCCAAAAGGGAATGATCTTTTCTTGGAGAAAGAGGCAACTAACACAGCAAGTAGAGAGATGGAGAGGGGCAAGGAGAGAGAAAGAGAGAGATTAAGGGAGCAAGTTGGCCACCAAAAGTGGTGGCCTGGTTTTGAGAAATCCCATGATTTTGTTTGAGGGGACAGGGGGCAGGGTTTAGGGTGGCATTGATGCATGGGATCATGCCATGCCTTCCCAAAGACAGCTTACCAGCATATATGGGGCATGAGACACAGAAAACAAGAACACAAACCCCCTTCTCCTTGGGCAGGAGATGAGACACACCATTTTATTTTTGCCAAGGCATGTTAGAAAAATACTAGGTTGGTTAGCATCTTATAAAAATTTGCCTATATAATTTGTTAACCCGTTGCAAGTTGCAACACACGCAGCACGGGAGTGATCATTACTCCCACACAAACAACCTACCAAAACTACGGGACACTAGTTTATAGTTAGTGCTGGCCAAAGCACGCATGATTAGTTATAAATACAAACAACGGCATCAAGCACCAACATTCAAGTCAAATGTAGGATTATAGTATGAGTCCGTGCAAGTGAGCTATAGAGCTAGAAGATCCTCCTAACCTCCTTGACCGAGAAATTAACTATATGGATGAATATAAGATTTTTGTTGTAGATAGAATAAAAGAATTTGACTTGTAAAAGAATTGATGGCCGTGCAAGATCACACATCTCACCTAAATAGCACAATAATGTTGAGAACAAAAGCAATACTAGCAACAAATCCTCATATGAAAAAATAACAAATACTAGTAAGTGCATTAGGTCCAACAATCATATAGACAAAATCTCCCTAAAACTATATATAATCCAACAAGAACTACTGAGATAGATTAACAAGCTAGCAAGAGGAAAAATAGAGAAAACCAGATGGAGTTGATGCCGCCTTGATGGTACTATTCAGTTGTAGTAGCAACAACAGCAGCTCTTCACTTCATCCAATGTGATCCCCGGCAAGCCCTCAACTACTCAAGAAACAACAATTAACCAACTAGCTCCGCAGGTGCAGGAAATGAAAGACTGACATCACGGATATATCTAGGGTTAGGGTTTCTTCCTCCTTGAGCACCCATAACTATTTCATCCTCCAAAATCAACACGAGAGATCTTATACTAATTAAGCAGCGAATATTATTGCACCAATGCACATCATGTTCATATATAAGCTTTATATATATATGGCGGTGAGCAAGCAAACCCTAGGCCACCGGAGAATGTCGTTGCGGGCCGGCATGCATGCACAGAGAGTAGGAGGCGTCGGCGCCAATTGCAGCTAGTGCCACGACGACACGGACAGCAGAGGCCGCGTCTGCCACCCGAGGAAGCATGCGCCGCGCGCCTCCTGCACGAGGTAGCCCTCCGACGGGTAGTGCAACCGCAGCAGCAGCCGCGCCTGCGACACGGCAAACGCGCTGAGAGGCCGCGCGGCGAACCCGGCGACGCGTGCGGCGGTGGCCCACCTTTCGAGTCCTCGCCACCACCTCCCGCCGGTGCTCCCCACTGCGGCCTCGATCTCCCTGCCCAGCACCTCCTGTTCCACCGCCAACCTCTCCCGGCTCCCTGGCGGCACCGTCGCCTCCAGGGCCTCAAACACCGCCGAGTAGTGATCCATGGCCACCCCGACCCGGCGCGGGAGCTCCTCCATGGGGTCGATCCCTCCGCCGCTCGCCTCCCTCTCGGAGACGGTCACCACGGCGGGGGCCATGGCTTTGACCCACTTCAAGAAAGCCGCGAGCTCGTCCTGCCCGCCGAGCTTGTGCAGGAACAGCACGCAGTTCACGGCCAGTGTCTCGTCGGCGTGCAGTTCCAGGCTCGTTACGGTGGCGCTCGGAGTGGTGCTGGAGCCGGCGACGTGGTGCGTGCTGCTTGCGCAGGAGAGGAGTAGCGGAGTGAAGTGGAAGGGGAGTCGAATGGAGCGGGCAAAGGCACGGAGGCGGTTGCCGGTGCGGAGGAGCGTGTCGTGGTCGGCGCCGGCGCCGGTGATGCGGACCTCGGGCGGGCCCAGCGCCGGGTCTGCGTTCTCGGCGATCGCCTGGAGGAGCGGTGGCCACTGCACGCCGTGCGCGGCGTCGAGGTCGAGGATGTGGACGCGGCGCGCGCCGTCGACGGCCTCCAGGATGGCCTGGTTGGCCGTCAGGTGCGCGAACCGCAGGAACGGCGCGATCTGGTTGAACGCCAGGTAAGCACCGGACGGCGCCGGCGCCGCCCCGGTAGGCGACCTCGGAGAGAAGGGCAGCCCGGCCTTGGCGTCCACGCGGAGCACGAGCGCGCGGGCGAAGTGGTAGGCGAGACGGTCGGTGGCGTCGCCTCGCGGGGACGCAGCGGAGAGGAGAATCTCCGCGGCACGGCGCGCGGCGGCGAGGTCCCCGCGCTGCATCAGATCGGCGCAGGCTAGCACGAGGTCCCGCGTGGACGGCACCGCCGCGGCGACCGTGCGCCCGAAGCCACCATGCAAAGAAGCCTCCCCCTCGCCGCCGCTGTTGTTCCTGTTGCTGTCGGTGTCGGAGGACGAGGAGGAGTGGAGTGAGCCGATCATTTCTTTCTCTTCGTCGCCCGCCGCGTACTAGGAGCGGCCGGAGGTGGAGGAGAAGACGGATACGGAGGAGCAGGAGGGCGCGCATCGCTGGGTGGGTTTAATAGGGATGATGAGGGCGCACGTCCAGCGGCAGCATCTGGGCTCGCAGCTTCCTTGACAGGACATCATCTGCCAAAAATACACAAGTATGCCGCTGCTGCTAGCTAGGTTGTGTGAGTGAGTGAGAGACGAGAGAACACAGCAGCACCATCAACAGCAACCAGCTACGGTACTACAGTACTAATGTCAGCCATAGCCTACTAGATGCACTATGCAAACTCACAGATGAGATAGAGAGAAAGAGAGAGTAGGTATTTTCTCTCTCCTCGCAATTCTTCTCTCTCTAACTATGTAGAAGGGGAAAGGTGGCGGCAAGGGTGGTGTTGTCTTTTATCGCGTGGACTGTGGCGGGAGTGAGTTTTTTTTTTTGGTGGGCTAAGCAGCATGAGAGGGATCGAATCTGAAACATTCCAAGGATTGGTGGGCTCATAAACGAGGTTCATACGCCACAGCTTTAGATTCTACTCCTAGCTAGTTGCTGCATACAAATATATTAATTTGTAGCTTTAGATCGGCTAGATCGATGAATGGACACCTGCGTGTAGTAGGGATCATCGAGCTGTTGTTGCTAATGCTATTGCTAGCTAGGGGGAATTGTGTGGTGGGATGGTGATCATTGGATATATGTGTGTTGTCTCAAGTGTTTTGAGGTGATTCCCTGAGTTCTCCACGAATCCGCTATAGATCTTTCTAGTATAGAGATGAACTAAGTGTTTCCAAGAAAATGTGTTTTCTCAGTTTTGTCTAGTTCTAAAGATTTTTTTAACTAGACCCCATTGATTTTAGGAAGTGCGGACATAAAGTACCACTAAAATGCAACAAATGTGAGTCATTACTACTACGAGTAACCGATCAACAGGAAAAACCAAGCGCAGGTAAACATAGAGGAAAGAAAAAAACCGAAGTAGAGGCACACACGATGAGACGATGATGCATCCCAAGGTTTTAATCATTGGACAATCCTAAAGATTTTTACTACGTTCTCCATCCCAACATTTAAGGCGCTTCATTTTGCGCAATGTTTGGTGCGGGCCTTTGATCTTAATAAACTCCCTCTATTTTTATATACAAGACCACCACACATTTCGAGATAAAACTTTGATTAATAATTTGACCAACATAATATGAGTTATATGTCACCAAAAGTATATCATTGGATTCATATTTGAAAGATGTCTCCAATGATATGTTTTTAATATCATATAACTTCTTGATCAAATTGTTAGTTAAAGTTTTGGCTTGGAATACTTAGTGACCTTGTATATAAAACGGAGTGGAGTATACCTAATTAAAAAGATTAGGATGTATAAATGATATCGTTGCATTTCTCTTGCAAAATCTTACGTTTAATACTAATTTTGTGGACATACTATAAGTAAGTGGTTATAACTTGCTACATCTAATTGTTTAGTGGTTTGAGATTAAGGTGCTGGAAGGTTTCATCACCCATGGACAAGGGAAATGGCCTCTTTAGTGGGATAAGGTCAAGGAGAAACTCAAAAGTCTCCATCAACGTTGATGATGAACAACAGTGGGAGGATGATATGGTTTGCAAAGCAGAATGCGTAGACGGCACACCACAAGACGGCAAGATCCAAGCATGTTAAGTGTGCTAGATGTAAAGGAAGATTTCAATCACTTATTGAATCAAACAATGTTGGGAGGCTTCGCAAGTTGCCCCCAAAAGACTTATGATGAGATAAGTCGAGACTTCCTCGTCACCTTCAGGTTTGTGCACACATAAGAAAAGGTAGACAGGAAAGGTAAAAGCACTCCTAGCTTCTTTGATGTTAAATTTGTTATGATGGAACAAATATTTCTCATGTATTTTGATGAATTTTGCAAAGCTATATGTGTCCCCAATATTAGGAGTTGGGAAGATATCCCAAGTGATACAGATGCTAGCCTCCAGGATTTCTGGAGGAGCATAAGTGTAGATGTGCCCATGGACATCCGTAGAGGAAAATTTACTCATATTCAACATCCTAGGCTTAGATATTTTGCTTTGTTCCTAGTTAGGGGGTTCGTGGCTAGGAAGAACACCACTGCTTGCACCGGTTGATGTGCAAAGGAGGGAACATTTCTGATTATAATTTGGGTGTAATTCTTTCTAGAACATTGTCATATGTTGTAGTCCATAATGATTATAAACCTCTCGATGCTGGAGCTATTGCCACCATGATTTATGAACATATTGAAACTTAGAGGAAGTTTAAAAATAAAGGAACTAAAATCCTAGAATCTAACCTATTTGATTCCACGTTGCTGCTTAAGATGGGAATAATAAGGATGTGGAATAATGATATTGTGACATATTGATTCATGGTTAGGCATGGTAGCTTTGAGTGCATTGTGCTCACTCATCTTGAATATTTTGACAGGTTATCAAACATATGGATTGTTGTGGTGGAAGAGCCTGAATGGGAAGACGCTCCTGCAACACCAATAAATGGTGCATGGGAGGAGGTTCCCGAACCTCCCAACCAGGATGCATTGGAGGAGGTTCCTGCACCATCAGCCCAGGACACATGGCAGGATGTGCCTGCATCACCTGAGTATCACCCTGGGGAAGGATCTTCTTCCCAGTGGGGGAATGAGGGAGCTTATTCAGAGTGGACACAGTGGGGGCAGCAAGGACCCTACTATGATGATGGATCATATGGTTGGGGAACAAACCCCGACAACCCTGGCTACTCTTCCACCCAAGCTTAGGGGGTATGTTTTATTCCCCTCATCTCCATTATATATTGCCATGCTAGCTTTGCTTAGGTTGATTAAATTATAGTTTTTATTAGTACAAAATTAGGAAAACCCAAAAATATTTTTATTTTAGCCTTTGCATGATGTTTTCTTTTAGCAAAAACCCAAAAATATTTTCGTTTTTAAAGCACTTAAAAAGGAGTAAAAGAATCAGCATGACGCTGCCACCATTTTATTTTTAATTCTTCACCTATAACTCTGATTCGGCTGAATTTTTTGCATAAACTATAATTTTTAGGGCTTTCTATTTTCGTGCCCTCGGGTCCTTATTTGTACTCAGTTTTCCCCAGCTCCTTCGTTTTTCCTCAGTTTTTCCCAAGCCCTTGTCTGAAACCCGCAGAAGGAGCTCGGACGGTAGGATTCCCGTTTGTTGACCGTTCCGTGCTGACGTGTGGGGCCGCGTCGTGTGGGGCCGCATCGCGTGAGGCTGGTATAAAGGGACCGTGTGGGACAGGACAAGACCCCGTTTGGTTGTACGTGAGCATGAGCTGGGTTCTGTCTCTCTCGGCCCAAATTGGCATCCCTTTTTAAGAGCACTTTTTCCTCTCTCTCTCTCTCTCTCTCTCTCTCTCTCTCTCTCTCTCTCTCTCTCTCTCTCTCTCTCTCTCTCTCTCTCTCTCTCTCTTTTCACCAAATTAGTATCAAATCTAGGGAAGCTTCTATTTCTGTCTTTTTCTTCAATGATTGTTGCCTTTTGGCCCTCGTTTTTTGCCCAATATGGTAACAAATCTAGTAGCAAATCTAGAAGCTAGTATATGATAAATTCACAGCAGCATAATAAATCACGAAAACTAAGTATAATACATAAACTGCATACAGCAGCCAAAAGCAGCCAATAACGATGTTAATGTTCACGACAAACTAAGCTGAAAATAATACAAGACGCAATGTATGGCCAACATGAAGACTAGGATACCCCAAGATGAATGAATATGTTCTTTATTCAGCATATATTTCTTCATCGCTCCATTCCTGTATCTGAAGGAAATATTCATTGAACTCCTTCCATCTGTAGTGTGCAGCCAATACATCCTCCAAACGGTATGGCATTTGTTCATTTCTCAGACTAGTTTCCTAATCTATCCACACGTAGTGGCCACTCATCCCAGACCTTTATATCATGAAAGTACGCTCTGATATAACCCAAATCCGTGTAGTAGATGCAGCTAGTTCGAAGTGTCGGGTGCACTCTGGTGTCGACGGAGATACACCGGAGATAATGGACGAAGAAGGCACGACTGTCAATGTTACTGACGGCATGGAGAGAGCGGCTCGCAATGTCCACACGGTACACCAATGGTGCTTGACCTTCCTCCAAATGCATGTTGTCCAACAACACAAGCAACAGATCACCATCCGACTTCACAAGGTAAAACTTGTCATTTCCAAGTTCTGGAAATGATAACAGTGTCTCCATGTTGACAGTGCTCTCCAACTGGACATTGTTGGTGTACACTAATTTTCTGGACTCAAAATTGTCCACAGCTATTGCATACAATTCACCATTGAACGGGGTAATGCAACGCAGAGAATGATGCTCGATCGAAAATCTTCCTTCTCCCCAATCTTCATCTATACCCTTAGTTGGAGTGCTCTCATCGACCCAAGCAATTTCCTCCGGGTAATGTATGGAAAGGAAGACCATAGTCGGGGACTTCATTACAGCGTCTGAATCCACAAAAACAGATGGCATCTGCGCCTCAAACATAGTTTTAAATGTCTTTGAGAGTGGGTTCAGAAGCTGTATCTTGTGCGGCTGGTTCTTCTGGGCAAGCACGATTACACCATGGCAAAATCCGACGAAGTAGTATCTAATAGATATTGATGAAGATAACATTCAGCACTAAGATGTTTACGGTTGAAAATAAAAATAGATTAACTCTATAGATCTGGAGGAATTTAAACCTTGCATGAACTTCCGTTAGATCGATGGTGATGTAGCGGGATGTGCGAAGGTGGAAGAAGTTGAACTCAGCGGTGCGTGGAAGGGCGTGTTCTACCATGATCCATTCGTGCAGGTGCACGTCGGGCTCAGGTAAACCTAAGCGCCAATTTGCACAAACTTGCCTCAAAGCAGAGTAGGTGTCCACGTACTCCTCTTTCGCCAGTAAGCAGTCGCCGATCTTGTGAAGTGGTCCGTCAGCCGTGAGAGAGGCCCAGTTCACGGAGGCGTCGCGCTTGGATGCGCCGCCCTCGGAGGCGACGGGCTCGGATGCGACGGGCTCGGAGGCGATGGGCTTGGAGGTGACGGGCTCGGAGGCGACGGGCTCGGAGGCGACGGGCTCGGGGGCGTCGGCCGCCGGCGCCTTTCTTCTTCTCCATCACCGACAGGGGAGCGCGCGTAGGGCGGTTAGGGTTTTTTTCTTCGATTTTGAGAAGTTGATGGGACGTGAGAGGCGTGGTTGCATGCACGAGGGAGAGAGGGGCTCTGTACTGGCAAGGTGACGGTTGGTCTCGGCAGTACCAAAAAACTAGACCTTTGGTCTCAACACGCGCACCGCTTAACCGCTGCGCACCGCGACACGCGTCCGTGGTTACGTGTACTCAGTTCTACCCTCGAGTCTTACACTGGAAAAATATATGTACTCAGTTTTCCCCTCGAGTACTAATACTGGCTAGTGCAATATACTCAGTTTTAGCCTCAAGTGGCTGGTCAACAGAGAGTCAACAAATGGGATTAAGCTATCTAACTGATTCATTTCATGCGCAAAAAATTCCAAAAAAGATAAAACCATGGTGGCACTTACTCATGGAGTCTTCATACGCGACCTACCACGTTGGGAACCATAACAATATATCATAGATAAATCAAGTTTTACCACAAATTTCCACTACTCAAATCACCTAGTAGCTATGAAAGTGCATGGCTTTCCACAATAAGCCCTTCCCAAAACAGCTTTCCCCAAAACATACTTTGTCTGAATGAGGCCACAATTTTCACACTCATGTTATTTGTATTGCAAATAGTTTGAGGTAGGCCAAGATGGGTTTCATTGTACAAAACACGCATTTTCCATTTTTTTAAATATCATATTTGAATCCCTTAGTCTGTCTACAACTCACGTGCCCTTGGTTTCTCGATACTACTCAGTTTTGCCCTCTCCCTTCACAAATTCTCACAGACGTCCAACCTTTCCCTGATTGGTCTAGCCCTTGTCACGCGGATCGTGCCCGCCGACCGTTGATCGTATGATCTAACGGGCAGGATAACCTCTCTCTCTCTCTCTGATCGGGGCAACCACCCTCTCTCTCTCTCTCTCTCGGTATTTAGGCACTATAAACTCTTTTAGGCATTACTTTTCACGCAAAAAATGATAAACCATCACCAATTTCTTGTATCCATTACTTTTCACGCAAAAAAATGATAAACCATCACCGATTTGTTGTAGCCATTACTTTTCATGCCAAAATTGATAAACTTTTCACGCAAAACTATGATCATCAATTTGGTCAAACCAATATAATTTATATGCCTAAAAAATTATACCATTGGATTCATATGCAAAAGAAGTTTCCAACGATATAATGTTTGTGATATATATTTCATATTTTGTTGACCAAATTAATGGTCAAAGTTCTTCTCAAATCACGAACAAAAAATGATAAACCATCACCAATTTCTTGTAGTCATTACTTTTCATGCAAAAAAAGATAAACCATCACCGATTTCTTGTAGCAATTACTTTTCACGAAAAAAATGATAAACCATCACCAATTTGTTGTAGACATTACTTTTCAAGCTAAAAATGATAAACCATCACCGATTTCTTGTAGCCATTACTTTTGACGAAAAAATGATATACCATCACCAATTTCTTGTAGCCATTTCTTTTCACGCTAAAAATGATAAACGAAACAATCTATCTATCTCTGTATTTGAAGTTTGGGAGGGTTCACCATGTACTTATGTTAACTTTCGAGGTTTTGACCTGAAAATCAACTAGGTATTATAAAGGGAAATAAAAGTTCAAAAAAATGTAAAAACGAAACAATCTACCTATCTTTGTATAGAAGATCATCTGTATGAAATTTTAGGTCATTTATAGAAGGTCGAAAAAACCTAACTTGTTACAAAAGCTGGTTTCAGTGAGACCAAACGGCATGCGCTTAAGCAAAGTGATTTTTTCGAACATCTCCAAATGATCCCAAATTTGCCATACATGATGCCATACGTGTAACAACGATGAATATCTAAAAATTGTCAAAAACTTTTGCTGAACCTTATAGCTCTATCAAAAAGAACCGTAAATTTTTTAGTTACAAACTTTCATATTTTACCTAACCTTCAACAGGAAACTTGTTTCAAATTCATTTTGGCGTACAACAAACAAATCCCACCTTGATTCGAGCACCACAGCCTCCAAACGATGCAGATGCCGATATCGGCGTGGTCAGAACGGCTATGCTCGTCTCCACTGCTAGGTCACCGTCGGGATGCACCCTCAATCCCGTCCCCTCATTCGATCACTGACACACCAGAGATACCGCCGAGGCCAATGCCGAACGTACATGCTGATGCCAATGCCGAACATGCACGCCGCTGTGGGCATGGCCACGCCGCCCCGCTATGCTGGACGACACAAACCACCGCGAGGTCTTTCCCTTCGCCACCACACTCCCCTAGCACCCATCTATACACGCCAGAAAGGAGAGACACTAGTTATCTCTACATTGCTCGCGTTCGTGTCCGACACCGTCAGTCAAAGTGTTGAGGTAGTCGTCGATGTTCTCGACCATTTCTTCTCTTCTTTGCATGGTTAAGCGCGTCTAGTTCATATCTATCTAATGCGTCTGGTCTCGCCTCATGCAGTTCTTTGTGGACGTCGATCTCATCTCGGCACCCCGCATGCCACCTCCTCCGTGCCAGCGCTGTAGAGCTCCATTTAAAATTCTAATCCTACCCGTGTATTGCCCCTTGTGTCAGCGTCATGGGCCCACTTGTCATTCGATATACCAAAGTCCCACTCGTCCGTGCTTTTCCCAGGGATACGGTGATGCTTACGGTCAAACAAAGATGGATGGTCTGGTGTGTCTTTGCGGGCTCTACGTGGCCCCACTAGTCAGCAGATAACAGTCAAAGTTGTTGACCCGCCGGGCAAATGACCGTTCCAGCACTTGTGAGGGTTTCAGATAAGGGCTTAGGCAAAACTGAGGAAAAACTAAGCGGCTGGGGATAACTGAGCACAACTAAGGACCCGAGGGCACGGAAATAGAAAGCCCTAATTTTTAATCCTCCACACTCACAAAAATTGGCAAAAATTCCTGGGATGTTTAAGTATGGCAAAACTTGGATGCATAGCTGCTGGAATTTGTTGGCAGATTTTGATTTATCGCTAAATGTGGCTAGTGGAACTTGCAAATGATCAAAAATGAATGCTATGAATATATATGGATCACAACCACCATGAACCACCATATTAACACCATTCTATTAAGATTTCTACTGTGGGAAATGATGTCTTGAGTGAACCAAGTTAAATTCTCTTAACTCTATATGTGAGCATATTGTGCAGTTCAAGTTGGGAGAGGAAGAACAACAATAGTAAATCAGTATGTGAGGATTGATGAAAGAGCTATGCCACATTTGCTATATTTATATATGAAATTTAACAATAGCAAGTACTTGTGCATAGTTTCATCAATACTTGGGGAAGTGATATTAGATATTTACTATCTTTGTGTTCTCCTTGCTATATATGATGCAAGTGAGATATTATTGAGGAACATTACTTATACTTGACTGAGAAATAGTAGCTTTGAATAAAAGTATATGCATCCCATTATGCTTGTTATTGCGGACTTGGCACATATTCAATGATGAATAATTGTATTCATATGTGTCTTTATAATATGAAGGTTGATGTTTGTGCGACGGTCCAGTATTTTAAATGGTGAACCTCATCGTTGAATCATATGTAAGTTGGTACATACTATCTTTAGTTGACCAACCAACCTCTTGCTATCCTTTGAACAAATGAGCCACTATCTAGAAAAAAAGAAATAAGAGAAATAAAAAGAAGGAAAGAAAAGAAAAAGAAAGAAAAAGAGAATGAACCCAATGAGTTGGCCATTATGATGACACCAAAGAAATGGCTAAAACTAAGAAGTTCCCAAAGGCAAATCAAAGAAATGACTATACATTCCAAGGGAAAGACCCCAACCACTCATATAAGGTGTTAAAGCTAAGAAGCAAGCAGTTATCCCACTTCCACTCTACCCTTTTGTCAACTAAAGATACAAGCTAGTTACTCATGTATGAGTCTTTTATGAGTGTTTAAATGTTAAAGTATTGGAAGGATACAACATCCTCCAAATATTTGGTTTCGATGCAAGCATGATGAATTACTAGTCAACAATTGAAGGAATCAAAGGTCTCAAAAACCTTACTCATGATTCAGTCAAACGCGATGTGAGAATTTTTCTTGTTGCCACTATCAACTAATCATGTCCAAGTTGTGTTGCAATATATTATCTCTTTTACACCATGTATAGATAGCAACACACAAACATAGTGGATATGTATTAACACTTTTCTATTCATTGATGAATCTATATATCAAATACTTGCCATGTTAAATTGATTATGCATGCATAGAGCAAAGTTCTTGTCAAACTCTTTTATCGCCTCAACACTATGTTCGTTAAAGAATTCCCAAATGGGAGTGATGTGGAGTATGTTATTCATCCGCGCTTTATTGCTATTATGAAGGAGAATAGTTTTGCAGGAGATGATCCAGATGAGGATCCTTATAGTCATTTACATTCTTTTACTGAGTTGTCTTGGACAATTAAATTGAGAAACTAGACTGAAGATGAACTAGAACTTAAATTGTTTAGTTAATCTGTAACCAACACTACATTATCTTGGTATAGAACTTGCCCTGCAGAAAAGATTGATTTGGGAGAATCTTATGAAGAAATTTATATTTCGGTTCTATCCCAAAGTCAAGTCCGCTAAAGCAAGAAGGTTTATAACAAATTTCAAGAATCGCCGTCGGCGAAAGCTTAATGAGAGCCTACCCAGGTTTAAAGGTACGGTTCAAAAATTAACCCATCATGATTTACCACCTTGGTATGTTTTACATGTCTTTTATGGAGGACTTGAACAAGATAATAAAATATAATTATATTTTTTATTCTGTGGATCTTTTATGGAACTCACAGCTGAGCAACCTTGTGTACGCCTAGAGAAAGTTCATAGAAATAGAGTATTATGGGGCTTTGATCTTGGAAGTGAGGGAGAAATAGAAATTGAATATGATTGTTTAAATTCTTATAAAAACACCGGGCAATTAAAAGAAACAGATAATGAGCTTAATCTTAATGATGTTATGGTATTAGATGTTCTTCAAGCTTTTACAGAATTCATTGAAGCACCAAAGAAAGAATGGCTTCATTACACTTCGCCACCTCCAATCATTGAAGCAACACAAGTTGAAGCTGAAGTCCCCAAAGTGGTACCCATTGAAAGGATGCCTTACAATGATCCGCTTCCTTTCCCAATGACAGCGACAAGGCATATTAGAGCATAACTCCTTGCAGAACAAAAGGAAGAGGAGGTAAGAGAGGTAAGAGCATCAGAGTTAAAATTTAGTAATGAGGAACCTAGTTATTATGAAGTTGCAAATGAAGAGAGTGATGTGACTAAGGAAGGTATTTTAGCTATGCTTGCACACTGCAACGTAGTTGAGCATGATTCCGAAGCCTCACAGTTTGTAGAAGGTATGGTTGAAGCAAAAGATGTGGGCAAACATGTTTTACCTTGCACTTTTGGTGGATCCTCTTATTATGGACTCTACGATATTGGAACAACCATTAATGTTATTCCCTATAGATTTTTTTATTGGTACCCAAGATGAACTTGAACATTCAATATTAGAAGACACATATATGAAAATAATGCTAGCTGATAAGACTCTTAGAGTTCCTATGGGAGTAATAAAAAATGTACCTATTACAATAGGACCTTACACTTATCCCATTGATTTGGTTGTCATTGATATGCCAATTGATTCTCATTGTCCAATCATTTTTGGAAGAACTTTCCTAAACACTGCAGGAGCTAATATTGATTGTACGAAGGAAACTATATCTCTTAAGACTTCGAGGAGGAACTTAATCTTGCTAATCTTTCTGCAATACTGTGTAATACTCCTGGAGTAGATTTAGAGGTAAGTTTACTTGGAAATGAAAATATGATGATAGGAATAGAAATGAAATAAAAAATGTTTGGAATCTCTCCCTATAGCTGATAATTCAACTAATGAGAAGTATGAAGTACCTGAAAGAAAGGGAGATGAAGATCAGGTACTTCATACTGAAACATCTTCCTTCAGATTTAAAATACAAGTTTTTAGATGAAACAAATATATATCTAGTTATTGTAAGTACTAACCTTTCAGAAAGGAGGAAGACTAGTTAATAAAGGTACTTAAAATGCAACGTAAAGCTTTTGGGTATTCTTTGGATGATTTGAAGGGGATCAGTCCCTCAATAGGCACTCATCGAATATTCATGGAAGACGGAGCCCAATCAGTTGCTAATTTTCAGAGGAAACTTAAGCCTGAAATGAAGGTAATGGTAAGAAAAGAAATCATCCGCCTCCTCGATGCAGGTATCATCTATCATGTTAAAGAAAGTGATTGGGTGAGTACTATTCATTGTGTCCGTAAGAAAGGAGGATTTATTGATGTACCAAATAAACACAATGAAATGGTCCCAACTAGAACTGTTGTAGGACATAGGATGTGCATTGATTTTAGAAAATTGAATAAGGAAACTAGGAAAGATCATTACCCATTGCCTTTTATAGATCAAACTCTAGAAAGACTTGCTAGACATTCACATTTTTGTTATCTTGATGGATATTCTAGGTTCTCCCAAATAGCTGTTCATCCGGAAGATCAATTGAAAACAACTTTCACATGTCCTTTTGGATTATATGCTTATCGTAGAATGCCTTTTGGATTATGCAATGCACCATCTACTTTTTAAAGACGCGTGGCCGCTATATTTGCCGATTATATTGAGAATATAATGGAAGTGTTCATGGACGACTTTTCCATCTATGGAACTTCGTTTAACCATTGCTTGCGTAATTTGCATAAAGTGTTGTAGAGATGCGAAGATACTAATCTAGTCTTGAACTGGGAAAAAATCCACTTCATGGTTCAAAAATACTTGGACACAAGATCTCGGGAAGAGGCATAGAAGTTGACATGTCACAAGTGTAGGCCATAGAAAAAATATCACCTCCACGAGATATCAAAGGTATAAGAAGTTTCCTTGGTCATGCTGGATTTTACAGAAGATTCATTAGGAATTTTTTAAAAAATAGCAAGACCCCTTACTAATCTAGTAAAAAAAGATATTCGGTTAATTTTGATGAAAAAGTATCAATGCTTTCAACATTCTTAAGCAATCTCTACTTAAAGCTTGTATGATACAACCACCTGATTGGAAGAAAACTTTCGATCTACTTTATGAGGCAAACCATAAATCTGTCGAAGTCGCTTTGTGCCAGCAGGATGGTGATGAACTTAATATCATCCATCATGCTAGGCGGACTCTAAATAATGTATAGATAAATTATCCTTTGATAGAAAAAGAGTTCTTTGCGGTTGTGTTTGCCTGTGAGAAGTTTAGATCGTATATCACTGACTCGAAAGTTAGAGTCTACACTGATCGAATGGGCTTGAAAGAAATCCTTGAAAGTACTGATGTTAAGCCTAGAATGATCCGGTGGATTTTTCTTTTGCAAGAATTTGATTTGAAGATTATACAAAGAAGTGAAACGACTCGAAGATCAAGAATCTATGGACAAAGAAGCATTACCATGCAGCATATCTACAGTCTTTGTTCCACTAGGTACACTTTGTTTTTGTGAAGAAGTTTTTCCTATTCTTTGTGATGGTGCGAGGAAGCATTTGCTACCCACCATCTACGGAAGATGGGGAAGAACAATATGATGGTCAAGAAAGTACGGTACCTTTTACTCCTAACTATCGCAAGAGAGTTTTATTTGGTTTTAGAAGTTCGAAGTTTCTAGTGTTCCATTCTTTTGTATGCATTTTCGAGCTCCTTACAGTTTTTGCGACCTCGATATGGGTAGGCGATACGACCGGCCCCGCCCGTACCAGTGGTCGCTAAACTTACTGGAAATCTTCGTCGAACCAAGTTTCTACCCCGTTTTCCGTATGAGTGGGCGGTACGGACATTTATGCCCGTACGGCCGGCCGCTAAAGTTATAGAGGCTTTCTCTTCATTTTGATCTTCAGTATGATGAAAAAAACATTTTCCACCGCCTCTCTTATGTCGGTAAGTCGGGTATGGGCGGACGGTATGGTGCAAACCCGCCCGTACCAAACTCTCGGACCGACTTTGTCTGTTTTGAGTTTTGGTAGGACGTCGGGTACGGGCAGACGGTATGGTCCGCACCCATACCAAGAAACGCCGTGCTGCCCAGAATTTCTTTTTTAAGTTTATATCTTTCCAATTTTTTGGGATTCTTTTTCTGTGGGACCATAAACTCCAAACCCACGAGATTTCTTTCTGCTTCACCCCTAATAAGGCTTCCCAAAGCTTCTCTTTCTTCATCCTTTCAGATCTTCACGACCAGATGCGTTACCTAGCTTCGGGAAAAGGGAAACCTTTCGACCTCATGCCTCCAACGTGGGACAGCTTCCAGACCTCGTCCCAAAAGGATGACAAGTGTGAAGCTCAAGGTCATAGCCCGAGGAAGCACGAGCCATCTTATGACTCGTACGATGAAGACTACCAGCCATTCATGACTCCAGCTCCATGTGGCTGGAAACAGCCGGGGTACATGGCTATGGTGACTCCAAAATACGGGGAAGAAGCAAAGAAGCCACACGGGAATGGGCGCCTGGAATCCCTAAAGCTCATCGCCACTCACTATGCATCGCCAAACCCGTAAGCATAATGGTGTTGATGCATGAACTTATGAGGAGACTACCGCCCATACTTCCACAACAAAGAAGATGACGCTGAACGCTTGCATCCGTGCGAATCCCATGGAGGAGTGGGGCTTCGTACTTAAAGATGAACCTGCTTCAGTCAAGCCACCTATGAGGACTAAGTTGCAGATTAGCCTACTGGAAAAGTATTAAAATCATGAGCTTATCGATTGGGAGGTGGTGCGCTGGTGCCTCGTGGACTTGGCACAGAAGAAGGAGCTCAATGAAGTGGTGGAGGCAATGAATGAAGAAGTGAACTCCATGCGCTCTGAATTGCAGAGGGCTATCCGTCGCATATCTGCTCTAGAGGACTCCAACGGGAAGCTCCGTGCAGTCGTCTCCAACACCAGCCATCCACCTTGAAGCTGCAACGGTATCAAATAATCACAAGGATAATTTGATCAAACCTGGCTTAATTCCAATCTTGGGGAGATCTATAACACCTTGTAATTGATACGTCTCAAACGTATCTGTAATTTTTGAAGCTCCATGCTTGTTTTACACCAATTCATATATGTTTTGCTTACAGTTCATTGCACTTTTACATGATTTCCGGCACTAACCTATTAACAAGATGCCACAGTGCCAGTTCCCTGTTTTCTGTTGTTTTTGTATTTCAGAAAAGTTGTACAGGAAATATTCTCGGAATTGGGCGAAACAAAAGCTGAAGTCAACATTTTACGGAAACAAAGCCAGAGTCCAGAGGGGGTCGAAGAGGCGCCACAGGGCGGCCAGACCACCCCATGGCGCGGCCTAGGTGTGGCCCGCACCTAGCGGTGGTGTGGGCCCCCAGGGCACCCCACCGACCTAAATCCTCCGCCTATTTATACATCTTCTCGGGAAAACCCTGGATACCCGAGCCTCCATCCACGAAAAGTTCCGTCATAGCTGCCATCGCAGAACCCATCTAGGGGCATTCTGAAGCTCTTCCCGGCACCCTGCCGGAGGGGGAAATCATCGTCGGAGGCATCTACATCGCCATGCCCGCCTTCGAAGTGATGCGTGAGTAGTTCATCCCTGTACTATGGGTCCATAGCAGTAACTAGATGGTTGTCTTCTCCAATTTGCGCCTCATGTTTAGATCTTGTGAGCTGCCCTACATGATCAAGATCATCTTTATGTAATCCAACATGTTGTGTTTGCTGGGATCCGATGAATATTGTATACTATGTTGATGTCGATTATATATTCATGTTATATGTTATTTGTGATCTTGCATGCTCTCCACATACTCTGGTCAAGTAGATGCTTGTGACTCCAAGAGGGGGTATTTATGCTCGATAGTAGGTTCATGTCTCTAGTAATCTGGGAGATTGACATGAACTTCTAAGATTGTAGATGTGTTGTTGCTACTAGGGAGAAAACAACAATGTTTTATCCAAGGGTAATTTTATTGTTTACTTTACACACATTGCTTAATGCGATAATCTGTTTCTTGCAACTTAATACTGAAAGGGGTTCGGATGATAACCGGAAGGTGGATTATTAGTCATAGACGAAGTTGGATTACGGTCCATGTATTATGTTCTAATGCCCAATCAAATCTCATAGTAATCATCTTGTCATGTATGGTCGATATTCTGTTAATTGCCCAGCTGTAACTTGTTCACCCAGCATGCTATTTATCTTTATGAACAGACACCTCTAGTGAAATGTGGACCCCGGTCCTTTCCTTTACACTGATAAGTTCAGCTACTGCAATCTTGTTCTGTTTACTTACTGCAATTCATGTTCTCTTTAATTACTACAAGCATCTCTTTCCACTCGATACGTCTAATCCTTTGTGTTCAGCAAACCGGTGAGATTGACAACCTCATTATAAGTTGGGGCAAAGTACTTTGGTTGTGTTGTGTGCAGGTTCCACGTTGTTGCTGACGCCGGTAGTGCACCCTGCCACTAGTCAGCTAGCAACACCTTCAGAAGTCACACCTTTCTCCTGCTGGTCGATTAAATTTTGTTTTCGTACTGAGGGAAAACTTGCTGTTGTGGTCATCAAACCTTCCTCTTGGGGTTTCCAAACCGCTTCCACTACAACGCTCAACAAGATTGTCTGGCGCCATCACCGGAGCACCATCAGTAATCTATCCCTTTTAGTTCGAATATTTACTTTCCAGCATGTATTTAGTTTGAATTTCGATAAGGATTGCATTAGCACTTGTTTAGTTTCCCTTGGAAAATGAAGGATTTTTTATCCAATGAATCTTGATCCGTTATTTTATCTGAAGTGTGATTGAATTATGATTATTGCATTAGATGTATGAATTAGGATGAGTATAATTGTACTTGCATCATGATAATGATTTTATGGTCCTCCACACCAGAAAGATTTGATAGGATATAAGAAAATTATTACAAAGTACTTTATGATCATTGGTTCCTTCATGTGAAAAAAGAAAACAAAGAAAGAGAAAAATGAAAAATAAAAAGAAGGGAAGAAAGAAGTAGTGAAAAAATAAAAAAAAGAGTTGCTAGTAAAATTCATGAAGAAAATCTAACATCATGATTTTATGATATTTAGATAAAGTAGTCTTCTTCTCGAAAGGTGTGGAGGCCTTTAAGTCTTTTGAGTTTGAGAATAGTATGGTGTCATTCATGCATAGTTTTACATCCGATGTTGTATTCCTTGTTCTTGAAAATGCCTCATTTGTTTTAATGACTCTCGCTTCATGAACAAAGATGACTCTGTCCATTAAGCTTCTACCCTGCTCAGGGACGAGCAAGAGTCTAGCTTGGGAAAGTTGATGATTGCATTTTTAGCATGTATTTGCATCTTTAATTCATCAAGTTATCATTGAGTAGTAGTAGCATTTTTGTATTTCACCGCGCTACCGCGCCCTTTTATATATGCTTGTCTACACAGGATATCAAAATAATAAGTCAATGATGAAATATCAATGAAAACCGTAATTTTTCTGTCATTTTGACATGATAGAAATCATTTGTGCACTTAATTATGCACCTGGGCAAAAGGACAATGAGAGGAAACCTTCCAGTAGCTTTAACGGGCATCGGTACGGGCAAGGCCCACCCATACAGTTCGCCTGTACCACCCTCCAGAAGAACATCCTCGTCAAATACTTTCACCTCCTATAGATGGATCAGAGATCAAACACACACAGCTCTGCGAAATAGAGAAACACTGCCCCAGATCAGATCTCAAGAAGGAACTTTGGAGAAGACAAGATCTAGGCGGCTACGTTGATCCTCCAAGGACAAGGCATCATCCCCTTCATCATCATCATCAACCGCATCACCATCACCATCATCATGCTCCAACCATAGTTGTAATCTTGATTGCTATTGTGGGTTTGTATTCGAATTAGTTCCATTCCTTTAATCCCCTTGATGTCTACGGGTGCTTCTATTCTTGTAGACAGTGTTGGGCCTCCAAGAGCAGAGGTTTGTAGAACAGCAGCAAGTTTCCCTTAAGTGGATCACCCAAGGTTTATCGATCTCAGGGAGGAAGAGGTCAAAGATATCCCTCTCATGCAACCCTGCAACCACAAAGCAAGAAGTCTCTTGTGTCCCCAACCCACCTAATAGGTGCACTAGTTCGGCGAAGAGATAGTGAAATACAGGTGGTATGAATGAATATGAGCAAGAGTAACGGCGCCGTGAAAATAGCTTGTCAGGCGTGTAGTTGATGGTGGTAATATGGTAGCAGTAGTAACGCAAGAAAACAAGTAAACAAGCAGCGATAGCAAGTATTTAGGAACAAGGCCTAGGGATTAGACTTTCAGTAGTGGACACTCTCAACTTTGATCACATAACAGTAATAGATAGATGCATACTCTACACTCTTTTGTTGGATGATGAACACCATTGCGTAGGATTACACGAACCCTCAATGCCGGAGTTAACAAGCTCCACAATTCAATGTTCATATTTAAATAACCTTAGAGTGCATGAAAGATCAACACGACTAAACCAAGTACTAACACAGCATGCACACTGTCACACTATGTAGGAGGAATAGATCACATCAATACCATCATAGCAATAGTTAACTTCATAATCTACAAGAGATCACAATCATAGCCTACGCCAAGTACTAACACGGATGCACACACTGTCACCATTACACCGTGCAGGAGGAATAAACTACTTTAATAACATCACTAGAGTAGCACATAGATAAATTGTGATACAAAACACATTGCAATCATAAAGAGATATAAATAAGCACTTCACTACGCCATTCATAACAGTGAATAAGTGTTCTGTGAAATATAGCCTAAGAGACCCACACGGTGCACACACTGTCACCTTTACACACGTGGGACAAGGAGTCTCCGGAGATCACATAAGTAAAACCCACTTGACTAGCATAATGACATCTAGATTACAAGCATCATCATATGAATCTCAATCATGTAAGGCAGCTCATGAGATTATTGTATTGAAGTACATAGGAGAGAGATGAACCACATAGCTACCGGTACAGCCCCGAGCCTCGATGGAGAACTACTCTCTCCTCATGGGAGACAAGCAGCGTTGATGAAGATGGCGGTGGTGTCGATGGAGGAGCCTTCCCGGGGCACTTCCCCGTCCCGGCGGCGTGCCGGAACAGAGACTCCTGTCCCCCAGATCTTGGCTTCGCGATGGCGGCGGCTCTGGAAGGTTTCTCGTACCGTGGCTTTTTCCGTCTCGAGGTTTTAGGTCTGGGACCTTTATATAGGCGAAGAGGCGGCGTCGAAGGTCGAAGGGGCGACGACACCATAGGGCCGCGCGGCCGGGGGTGGGCCGCGCCACCCTATCATCCGGGGGCCCTATGGCCCCCTCCGGCGGCTCTCGGGTGTTCCGGATGCTTCCGGTGAAAATAGGAACTCGGGCGTTGATTTCGTCCAATTCCGAGAATATTTCCTTACTAGGATTTCTGAAACCAAAAACGAAGAAAACAGGAACCGGCCCTTCGGCATCTCGTCAATAGGTTAGTTCCGGAAAACGCATAAATATGACATATAATGTGTACAAAACATGTAGATATCATCAATAATGTGGCATGGAACACAAGAAATTATCGATACGTCGGAGACGTATCACCCCTCCATAAGATTATGATGATGTTCTTGATTGTCTCCATGTGTGAGTAGTCATATTAGTTCTTGGGGAGATGGAGAAACCCTAGCATGAATATGAGATGAATCTAATATGATCTATGGTTTTAAGTATTAATGTGTGTTAGTTCTCTCTTTATATTATGTGTTGTGCACCATGTAATATTTGCCTTATGGTCTCGAGAGGGAACTAACCTTTGAAGTGTGGTAAAGTGAATGGCTAGAAGTGACATTGCCGTATTGGCGCTTTGACACATGAATAAGGGGGATAAGAGGGATTCACAAATCTCATATCGATAACCACAGGGTAAACCCCTTAATATCAATAGTCAATATGTGGCTTGCAGAAGACTAGCTGCTATGGTTATTTAGAGATGCGATGACCGATGGCTTTCTGGGCACATCTTATTATGGAGCTCTCCCACACACAACATGGTTAAATTCATGCTTTATCTTGATTAACATGAATACTAGTGCTAGAGGTCGATCCAATAATCCCTGAGAACACTTTGTCTTATTAAGTTTCAACCCTTTTCTTATAACATTTTTACTGCTTTATTTACTTTATTTGCAACCATTTACAACACCCCCTTTCAACATTTTGAGATTGCAAAACAATTATTAAGTAATCTCTAGTAGAAAGTAGCAAGGGGCATTAAGACCCTAACCAGTAGCTCCTCATGGCTCCATACTCTTATTTCGAAACTAGATACAATTGATCTGTGTTCTTGCAATTATCATGCCCACTAAAAAACAAGAAATGCGGGTGTGTTCATCCCCGGTGTCTGCGTAGGCGAGACGCGACATCTCGCGCGCCAGGTAGGGGGGCGCTCGTGTTTCGGCATCAACGATCTTCATCTTCCTCAGCAGCGTTCGTGAACACCGCCGAGTTCGCCGTCGAGATACTCTTTGGTTGCCTCTACATAAACCATGGCACCAGGGAGGAACACTGCGGTGGGGGATGGTACCGCTGCGGAGGGCACGCCCGCGACTGGGACTCGATCTCATGGCCCTGCCATTGAGACCCGCACGTGGTGCACTAACACCGCAGGGGCTGCCGACCCACACGCCGGACCAAGTGCTGCGGCTCCACGTCCACCTCTGCCGCATCCCGAGGCTGAGGCTGACGCTCAGGCCGGAGGAGGCGCTGCCGAGCATGAGGTCCCTCCACCGACGATGCAGGAGGCGTCGCCGATGATGATCAACTTCCTGGTGGCGTAGGAGGCGCTGCCAACCCTGATTTTCCGGCCGGTGGCGCAGGAGGCGCCGCCGCTGGGGGCGTCCTATCTGGATCTGTACCTTCGGGGGCAGCGGGAGGAGGTCCCGTGTCGGGGCCCCGGGCCTGCGCACAACCGTCAGCTGCCCCGAATCCTGCCACAGGTCGGCAGGCCGCACTTAGTGCCGGCCACTCTTCCCAGCCTCACTGTTCATGGAACCGTACCATGGCTAAGGCCTTGGCTGCTGCGCGTGCCATAACGCGGTACCCACTGATACGTCTCAAACGTATCTATAATTTCTTATGTTCCATGCTACTTTTATGATGATACTCACATGTTTTATACACACTTTATGTCATTATTACGCATTTTCCGGCACTAACCTATTGACGAGATGCCGAAGAGCCAGTTGCTGTTTTCTGCTGTTTTTGGTTTCAGAAATCCTACAAAGGAAATATTCTCGGAATTGGACGAAATCAATGCCCAGGGTCTTATTTTTCCACGGAGCTTCCAGAAGACCGAAAGGGATATGAAGTGGGGCGACGAGGCGCCGCCACCATAGGGCCGCGCGGCCAAAGGGGGGCCCGCGCCGCCCTATGGTGTGGGCCCCTCGTGAACCCTCCAACGCTGCCCTTCCGCCTACTTATAGCCTTCGTCGCGAAAACACCTGTACTGAGAGCCACGATACGGAAAACCTTCTAGAGACGCCGCCGCCGCCAATCCCATCTCGGGGGATTCAGGAGATCGCCTCCGGCACCCTGCCGGGGAGGGGAATCATCTCCCGGAGGACTCTTCATCACTATGATCGCCTCCGGATTGATGTGTGAGTAGTTCACCCCTGGACTATGGGTCCATAGCAGTAGCTAGATGGTTGTCTTCTCCTCATTGTGCTATCATGTTAGATCTTGTGAGCTGCCTATCATGATCAAGATCATCTATTTGTAATGCTACATGTTGTGTTTGTTGGGATCCGATGAATATGGAATACTATGTCAAGTGGATTATCAATCTATCATATATGTGTTGTTTATGTTCTTGCATGCTCTCCGTTGCTAGTAGAGGCTCTGGCCAAGTTGATACTTGTAACTCCAAGAGGGAGTATTTATGCTCGATAGTGGGTTCATGCCTCCATTGAATCTGGGACAGTGATAGAAAGTTCTAAGGTTGTGGATGTGCTGTTGCCACTAGGGATAAAACATCAATACTTTGTCTAAGGATATTTGTGTTGATTACATTACGCACCATACTTAATGCAATTGTCTGTTGTTTGCAACTTAATACTGGAAAGGGTGTGGATGCTAACCTGAAGGTGGACTTTTTAGGCATAGATGCATGCTGGATAGCGGTCTATGTACTTTGTCGTAACGCCCTGATTAAATCTCATAGTAGTCATCGTGATATGTATGTGCATTGTTATGCCCTCTCTATTTGTCAATTGCCCAACTGTAACTTGTTCACCCAACATGATATTTCTTATCGGAGGGACACCACTAGTGAACTGTGGACCCCGATCCATTCTTTTACATCTGAAATACAATCTACTGCAATACTTGTTCTCTACTGTTCTTTGCAAACAAACATTATCTTCCACACTATACATTTAATCCTTTGTTTACAGCAAGCCGGTGAGATTGACAACCTCACTGTTACGTTGGGGCAAAGTACTTTGATTGTGTTGTGCAGGTTCCACATTGGCGCCGGAATCCCCGGTGTTGCGCCGCACTACACTCCGTCACCAACGACCTTCACGTGTTCCTTGACTCCTACTGGTTCGATAACCTTGGTTTCTTACTGAGGGAAAACTTGTCGCTGTACGCATCACACCTTCCTCTTGGGGTTCCCAACGGACGTGTGCTTCACGCGTATCAAGCTCTTTTTTCTGGCGCCGTTGCCGGGGAGATCAAGACACGCTGCAAGGGGAGTCTCCCACATCCAATCTCTTTACTTTGTTTTTGTCTTGCTTTACTTCATTTTATTTACTGCTTTGTTTGTTCTCTATATCAAAAATACAAAAAAACTAGTTACTAGTTTTACTTTATTTACTGTCTTGTTTGCGTTCTTTATATCAAAAACACAAAAAAATTAGTTACTTGCATTTACTTTATTTACCTTTTGTTTATTTCATCATGTTTCCTCCTAAGTTCACTCTGAAAAATATACCGGTAGGGCAAGGATCTATCATTGGAAGAGATAATATAGAATAATTTTTCACTCATGTTAGTATGGTTGAAGATTTTGAAGATAGACACTTGGTAAAAGTTGTCCCTACTTATGAAAGTGCTACTGCCTCTTTAGTACACATGTTGGAAACTAGATTTGTTAATCTCAATCCTATAATGCAACATATGTTTCTTACACTCTCTCGATATGGAAATAGGAGAAAAGAGAGATTTTGTTTTAGAGGTCCTTCTTAGAGAATTTGGTGATATAGCTAAAGAAGCTAGAAAAGTTTTTATTAAGCATAAGAGACTTGGCTTTTATACCGATTTTACAAAAACTCTTGAAAAAATGGACGAAGATAGATTAAAGTACACTAATAAATTCAATGGTGAGGGGAAATTAAAGTACCGATACCTAGTAAGCTCCTAGGAATGCATGAAGCTCTAGAAAATAACTATGCTTGGCTTGTTCCTGAAAATTTGTTTGATGAGAATAGTAAGCCTAAATGCAACGAAAGAGGAGTTACTTACATAGATAAGATACAATGCATTGTTGAGAAAACTTCCAACTCCCCAAATTATGATGTTAATGCTTCATCTCTTTATAATACTTGATTCACACTTTCTGCGCCTAGCTGAAAGGCGTTAAAGAAAAGCGCTTATGGGAGACAACCCATTATTTTACTTCTGCACTTTTGTTTTATATTTGAGTCTTGGAAGTTGTTACTACTGTAGCAACCTCTCCTTATCTTTATTTTATTGCATTGTTGTGCCAAGTAAAGTCTTTGATAGTAGGGTTGATACTAGATTTGGATTACTGCGCAGAAACAGATTTCTTACTGTCACGAAATTGAGCAGCCCCGTCTGTAGGTAACTCAGAAAAATCTGCCAATTTATGTGCGCGATCCTCAGATATGTACGCAACTTTCATTCAATTTGAGCTTTTTCATCTGATCAAGTTAAGTGCCCCAGAAAAATTCGTCTTTACGCACTGTTCTGTTTTGACAGATTCTGCCTTTTATTTCGCACTGCCTGTTTTGCTATGTTTGATAGATTTCTTTGTTCCATTAACTTTCAGTAGCTTTGTGCAATGTCCAGAAGTGTTAAGAATGATTATGTCACCTCTGAATATGTGAATTTTTAATTATGCACTAACCCTCTAACGAGTTTGTTTTGAGTTTGGTGTGGAGGAAGTTTTCAAGGGTCAAGAGAGGAGGATGATACAATATGATCAAGAAGAGTGAAAAGTCTAAGCTTGGGGATGCCCCCGTGGTTCATCCCTGCATATTTTAAGAAGACTCAAGCATCTAAGCTTGGGGATGCCCAAGGCATCCCTTCTTCATCGACAACTTATCGGGTCACCTCTAGTGAAACTATATTTTTATTCTGTCACATCTTATGTGCTTTACTTGGAGCGTCTGTATGTTTTTGTTTTTGTTTGAATAAAATCGGATCCTAGCATTCTTTGTTTGGGAGAGAGACACGCTCCGCTGTTGCATATGAACACATGTGTTCTTAGCTTTACTTTTAATGTTCATGGCGAAGGTTGAAACTGCTTCGTTCATCATTATTATGGTTGGAAACAGAAAATGCTTCATGTGGTAATTGGTATAATGTCTTGAATAATTTGATACTTGGCAATTTTTGTGCTCATATAGATCATGTTTAAGCTCTTGCATCATGTACTTTGCACCTATTAATGAAGAACTACATAGAGCTTGTTAAAATTTGGTTTGCATGATTGGTCTCTCTAGAGTCTAGATATTTTCTCGGTTAAGGTATTTGAACAACAAGGAGACAAGTGTAGAGTCTTATAATGCTTGCAATATGTTCTTATGTAAGTTTTGCTGTACCGGTTTATACTTGAGTTTTCTTCAAACAACCTTGCTAGCCTAAGCCTTGTATTGAGAAGGATTACTTCTCGTGCATCCAAATCCGTGAGCCAAAAACTATGCCATTTGTGTCCACCATACCTACCTACTACATGGTATTTCTCTTCCATTCCAAAGTAAATTACTTGAGTGCTACCTTTAAAAATTTCATTCTTTGTCTTTGCAATATATAGCTCATGGGAAAATAGCCTTAAAAACTATTGTGGTAAAGAATATGTAACTTATGTATCTTATTTCTTATAAGTTGCTTGTTGAGCGGTAACCATGTTTCTGGGGACGCCACCAACTATTACACCTTTGTTGAATATCATGTGAGTTGCTATGCATGTCCGTCTTGTCTGAAGTAAGGGTGATTTATCATGATCAAATGGTTTGAGTATGCATATTGTTAGAGAAGAACATTGGGCCGCTAACTAAAGCCATGAATCATGGTGGAAGTTTCAGTTTGGACATCAATCCTCAATCTCTTAGGAGAATATTATCTGTTGTTGAATGCTTATGCATTAAAGAGGAGTCCATTATCTGTTGTCTATGTTGTCCCGGTATGGATGTCCTAAGTTGAGATCTATCAAAAACGAGAAATCAAATGCGATCTATCTCCTTGGACCTTTGTACAGGCGGCATAGAGGTACCCCTTTGTGACACTTGGTTGAAACATATGTTATGCAATGATAATCGATGTAAATCCAAGCTAATTAGGACAAGGTGCGAGCACTATTGGTAATCTATCCATGAGACTTGCAACTTATAAGATGTCTTATACATAACACATATGAATTATTACTACCGTTGACAAAATTGTTTCTATGTTTTCAAAATGAAAAGCTCTAGCACAAAAATAGTAATCCATGCTTCCCCTCGCGAAGGGCCTACCTTTTACTTTATGTTGAGTCAGTTTACCTACTTCTTTCTATCTTAGAAGCAAACACTTGTATCAACTGTGTGCATTGATTCCTACATACTTTCTTATTTGCATTCATCATATTACTTTGTGTTGACAATTATCCATGAGATATATCCATGAGATAAACATGTTGAAGTTGAAAGCAACTGCTGAAACTTATATCTTCCTTTGTGTTGCTTGAAAGCTTTCTACTAAGAATTTATTGCTTTATGAGTTAACTCTTATGCAAGTCTTATTGATGCTTGTCTTGAAAGTACTATTCATGAAAAGTCTTTGCTATATGATTCAGTTGTTTATTCATTGTCTTTACCATTGCTTCGAATCACTGCATTCATCTCATATTCTTTACAATAGTATTGATCAAGATTATGATAGCATGTCACTTCAGAAATTATCCTTGTTATCGTTTACCTACTCGAGGGCGAGTAGGAACTAAGCTTGGGGATGCTTGATACGTCTCAAACGTATCTATAATTTCTTATGTTCCATGCTACTTTTATGATGATACTCACATGTTTTATACACACTTTATGTCATTATTACGCATTTTCCGGCACTAACCTATTGACGAGATGCCGAAGAGCCGATTCGTTGTTTTCTGCTGTTTTTTGTTTCAGAAATCCTACAAAGGAAATATTCTCGGAATTGGAAGAAATCAACGCCCAGGGTCTTATTTTTCCACGGAGCTTCCAGAAGACCGAAAGGGATACGAAGTGGGGCGACGAGGTGCCGCCACCATAGGGCCGCGCCGCCCTATGGTGTGGGCCCCTCGTCAGCCCTCCAACGCTACCCTTCCGCCTACTTATAGCCTTCGTCGCGAAAACCCCTGTACCGAGAGCCACGATACGGAGAACCTTCCAGAGACGCCGCCGCCAATCCCATCTCGGGGGATTCAGGAGATCGCCTCCGGCACCCTGCCGGAGAGGGGAATCATCTCCCGGAGGACTCTTCATCACCATGATCACCTCCGGATTGATGTGTGAGTAGTTCACCCTTGGACTATGGGTCCATAGCAGTAGCTAGATGGTTGTCTTCTCCTCATTGTGCTATCATGTTAGATCTTGTGAGCTGCCTATCATGATCAAAATCATCTATTTGTAATGCTACATGTTGTGTTTGTTGGGATCCGATGAATATGGAATACTATGTCTCAAGTTGATTATCAATCTATCATATATGTATTGTTTATGTTCTTGCATGCTCTCCGTTGCTAGTAGAGGCTCTGGCCAAGTTTATACTTGTAACTCCAAGAGGGAGTATTTATGCTCGATAGTGGGTTCATGCCTCCATTGAATCCGGGACGAGTGACGAAAGTTCTAAGGTTGTGGATGTGATGTTGCCACTAGGGATAAAACATCAATGCTTTGTCTAAGGATATTTGTGTTGATTACATTACGCACCATACTTAATGCAATTGTTTGTTGTTTGCAACTTAATACCTGGAAGGGGTGCGGATGCTAACCCGAAGGTGGACTTTTTAGGCATAGATGCATGCTCGGATAGCGGTCTATGTACTTTGTCGTAATGCCCCGATTAAATCTCATAGTAGTCATCGTGATATGTATGTGCATTGTTATGCCCTCTCTATTTGTCAATTGCCCAACTGTAATTTGTTCACCCAACATGCTATTTCTTATCGGAGAGACACCACTAGTGAACTCGTGGACCACGGTCCATTCTTTTACATCTGAAATACAATCTACCGCAATACTTGTTCTTTACTCGTTCTTCGCAAACAAACATCATCTTCCACACTATACATTTAATCCTTTGTTTACGAGCAAGCCGGTGAGATTGACAACCTCACCGTTACGTTGGGGCAAAGTACTTTGATTGTGTTGTGCGGGTTCCACGTTGGCGCCGGAATCCCCGGTGTTGCGCCGCACTACACTCCGTCACCAACGACCTTCACGTGATCCTTGACTCCTACTGGTTCGATAACCTTGGTTTCTTACTGAGGGAAAACTTGCTGCTGTACGCATCACACCTTCCTCTTGGGGTTCCCAACGGACGTGTGCTTCTCGCGTATCACCCACCGCCGGGGACCCCGGAGTACAACGCCTGGAGGAATGAGTTGCACGCTCACTTAGAGTTTGCCAGACTTCACCAAGACTCGGCTCGCGCCCGCTCCCATTCGCAGCAGGGATCTAGGCGCGGGGTCGAGCACACTCAGACCATCGTTTCTGGGCGCGTGCCAGACCCCGCTCCTCAGCCTTGCCGCCGGGGCAGCGCTGAAGAGCTGGGGGATGCCGGGCCCAGGAGGGAAGGCCGGGGTGAGTGCCCAGCTGCGGGGCCCTTGGGGGCTGGAGCCCCAAGACTCGCAGATCTGGACCACACATAAGTCGGGTCGTCTGCCGAACCCTCGCGTTGGCGCGCAGAAGACCGCCGCGACAACTCTGCAGTGGCCAACAAAGCTCTCGTCCGAGAGTACCTGCACTAGCTACGCCCGCAAGTCGCGGGGGCAGCTGAGCCCAACACAGAAGGTGCAGCTTAGGCAGGACCTGCTACTCTGTAGTACGGGGGTGGATGCCTCGCCTACACTCCTGCCCACCGGCTGATGGCCTAGCCAGCCAAGTTCTGTCCCCCTCATTCCAGTCAAGTTTGAAGGTAACACCAACCCCAAGGAGTTCCTGGCCCTGTACACTACGGCCATGATTGCGGCCGGGGCCAACTAGAAGATCATTGCCAACTGGTTCCCCATGGCTTTGAAGGGCACGGCCTTGTCATGGCTGATGCACTTGTCTAAGGAATCTCTTGGTACGTGGGGAGAGCTCTGGGTTCGCTTCGTTAGTGCATTCGAGGGAGGGTTCAAATACCCTGGGAAGCTCATTCAACTGCTCTCCATCGTCCAGAAGGAGGGCGAGCGGTTGCCCGACTTTATGTTGCATTTCTTGCAGACCGCTCACACCATTCAGGAAACTGAAGTTGTTGCCCTCATCGGTGCGTTCATGATGAATGTGCGCGACAAGAAGATGAGCGAAGAACTCAACATGCGCCTGAATGGATCGTAGCGAACAAGAGGGGGGGTGATGGCGCTACGGCAAGTTTTAGCCTTTTCCAATTTTTAGGCAACGGAAGGTAAAGGTGTGAACTTTAGCAATAGGGGTGATCCTACAATGAATATTGGACAAGTGCAACAAGTAAAGGAATCAACAAGATAATGAGAGTAAGGAGCGAGACAACCGGGGGCGCGAGGCGAGTCGAGGTTTGTTTCCTGCAGTTCCTTCCACAACAGGAAGTACGTCTGCGTTGAAGAGGTGCTAGTCTCACACAAGAGACTAGACGGCCACACCACGAAGGAAGGCCTCACCTTCTTCCTCGAGAGAGCTCCACGAAGGTGCTCTCCCTCTTCCACTAAGGCACCGGTCGAGGCGGTGATTCCTTCACAAGGTTGGGGCGAGCTCCACACACAAGGATGCTCCCAACACCCTATGGAGCTAGTACATCACCAAGCTAGACTCCATAGCTGCACATCTCCAATGCTCCACCATAGGAACCCATCTCCAATGCTCCACCAAAGGAACTCTTCCAATGCTCCACCAAGAAGCTCCTCCAAGGCTCCACCAAGAAGCTCCTCCAAGGCTCCACCAAAGGAACTCTTCTCCAATGCCTCACTAAGGAACCCTACCACCAAGATCCACTAAGGAATAGCTAGTATTGGTGAAATCTCTCTTGGTAGAACTATAGATCGGGGTCTCCTCCACCCTTCCTCAAAGTTTGGGCAAGATTGGTTGGATGGGGAGGGAGATCCTCAAGAATTAAGCTCAGCAACAATGGAGGAGAGAGAGGGGGAAGAGATAAAATCGTGTTGGGGAAGAAGGGGCCCTTAAATAGGCTCCTCCAAATCCAACCGTTATGTCCAGATTTGGCCTAAGCGGTACTACCGCTCTGAGTTCGAAATCCTCCCAGATCTGGTCAAAGGACGCAGAGCGGTACTACCGCACGAGGTACCGCATGAGGTACCGCAATAGGGTCCAAACCTTACTGGATCCAAAGCGGTACCGGAGCGGTATCGTGGCGGTACGACCGTAACTCGGTTACGGTACCTAAGCGGTACCGTGAGCGGTACTACCGCTCGTGAGTGGTACTACCGCCCTGTGTACCGCAGGGGTACCGCAGCGTGTTCCGGGAGACGAAATCAGCGCAGACTCAGAGCGGTAACGAGGGCGGTACCTATAGGGGTAGCGGTACTACCGCTACAGGTACTGGTAGTACCGGCCTGGCTAAATCTGGTTTTCTTCCCTTTTTCTCTCCAACCATGTTACCTCACTAAACACACACAAAACCAGAAAACCTATCAACTACGCTTCGTCTTCCGATCTTGGCGCGTGCGGCGAGGTCACCGTGCTCTTGCAAATCTAACAATGATACTCAAGGCACACGGTGAGATATCTCAAGTGTTGTCATCAAACACACAAAACTTGGGGTTTAAAGTTTGCTCTTACAATATCCCCCTTTTTGGTGTTTGATGACAACACAAGAGTTGGCAATAACATATGATATTATGATGAGATACTTTAGATTTGCAAAAACTCGACGGAGCTCCCCCTACACATGTGCATATCATGAATATGTATTTGAATACAAATACACATGTTGTAGAGACATTACTCCCCCTCATTTTTACAAATCGAGCACATATGCAACATAGATATATGACATGTTCAAATAGCACATGCACAACATGGAGGCAACATAAGATGATACACGGAGATTTGGGTGAAGTTATCATACCATAGCCTTGAGAATACCCAAACTCACAATAAGATGCCTCCATAGGGTTGTTGACGTAGCCATAAGACAAGATAAGCAACTAGAACCAAACGGCTACAAACAACAAAGGTCCCCATCCACCTAGGAACTTCTCCCCCTTTGGCATCGGAACACCAAAAACGAGGGTGACGAAACTAGAAGGATGGAGAAGAAAAAAAAGAACATACAACCAAGCTTGCAAAAATCACGAGAAAACAAGCTTGAAGGAGGTTCTCAAAAACAAGAAGAAGAAAGCAAAGAAGAAGGGCAAAACAAGGTTACGAAGAACCGAAAAACCCTCAAAGAGGGGGTGTTGGTGGCCGAAGCCACCGTGTAAGAGTATAGTAGTTGTGAGGTCGCGTAGATGTATCTAGGACTCACGGACTACAACTCAACATGAAGCTCATAAGTCACTTAATTGACAAATAGCAAATGTTTTGGATTTCTTTATGCATTATGGGGGGAGTGATAGCTCAATGGATTTAAACCGCACTCCCCCTATGTCCATGCGTGCCTTTCATCTAGATATAGAGGTTAGGAGTGGTATGTGCGCACGACGGTCAAGCAAAGTTCGATGGATCGATGATATTTAGCTCATGCCTCAACTCAATGAAACGCTTCTCATCCAAGGGCTTCGTGAAGATGTCCGCCAATTGCTCCTTGGTGCTAATGTAGGATAGTACAATATCTCCGCGAGCAATGTGATCCCGAATGAAGTGGTTCCTTATCTCAATGTGCTTCGTCTTGCCATGAAGAACCGGATTGTAGGCGATCTTGATTGCGCTCTCATTGTCACACAAGAGAGGCACCTTGCTATACTCGAGTCCATAGTCCCGCAAGGTTTGCCTCATCCACAAGATTTGAGCACAACTACTTGCCGCGACAATATACTCGGCTTCCGCGGTGGAGACGGAGACACAATTTTGCTTCTTCGAGGACCAACACACCAAAGATCTTCCAAGAAAGTGACATGCTCCGGAGGTAGACTTCCTATCAATCTTGTCGCCCGCCCAATCGGAGTCGGTGAAGCCAATCAAAGCAAAGTCCGTGTCCCTTTGGTACCATAATCCGAAGTGTGGGGTATGAACTAAATATCGAAATATCCTTTTGACCGCCACAAGGTGGCTTTCGTTCGGACTTGCTTGAAACCGTGCACACATACCAACGCTTAACATTATATCCGGGCGAGAGGCACAAAGGTAGAGAAGCGAACCTATCATTGAACGGTAGAGCTTGGTATCCACCGCCTTGCCGGCCTCGTCAAGAGTGATTTGACACTTGAGTTGCATTGGAGTTCCAATCCCCTTGGCCCCCTTCATATCAAAGCGCTTGAGCATGTCTTGGAGGTACTTCGCTTGATTGATGAAGGTGCCTTGTTGCATTTGCTTGATCTCGAACCCAAGAAAGTACTTGAGTTCACCCATCATTGACATCTCAAACCTATTTGTCATTGATGGCGTGTATTTCACACGTTCGTTGGGCAACCCCAAGAGGAAGGTATGATGCGCACAGCAGCAAGTTTTCCCTCAGAAAGAAACCAAGGTTTATCGAACCGGGAGGAGCCAAGAAGCACGTTGAAGGTTGATGGCGGCGGGATGTAGTGCGGCGCAACACCAGAGATTCCGGCGCCAACGTGGAACCTGCACAACACAACCAAACTACTTTGCCCCAACGAAACAGTGAGGTTGTCAATCTCACCGGCTTTCTGTAACAAAGGATTAACCGTATTGTGTGGAAGATGATTGTTTGCAGAGAAAACAGTAGAAACAAGTATTGCAGTAGATTGTATTTCAGTAAAGAGAATTGGACCGGGGTCCACAGTTCACTAGAGGTGTCTCTCCCATAAGACGAACAGCATGTTGGGTGAACAAATTACGGTTGGGCAATTGACAAATAAAGAGAGCATGACAATGCACATACATATCATGATGAGTATAGTGAGATTTAATTGGGCATTACGACAAAGTACATAGACCGCCATCCAACTGCATCTATGCCTAAAAAGTCCACCTTCAGGTTATCATCCGAACCCCTCCGGTATTAAGTTGCAAGCAACGAGACAATTGCATTAAGTATGGTGCGTAATGTAATCAACAACTACATCCTTAGACATAGCATCAATGTTTTATCCCTAGTGGCAACAGCACAACACAACCTTAGAACTTTACGTCACTCGTCCCGGTGTCAATGCGGGCATGAACCCACTATCGAGCATAAGTACTCCCTCTTGGAGTTAAAAGCATCTACTTGGCCAGAGCATCTACTAATAACGGAGAGCATGCAAGATCATAAACAACACATAAGCATAACTTTGATAATCAACATAACAAGTATTCTCTATTCATCGGATCCCAACAAACGCAACATATAGAATTACGAGATAGATGATCTTGATCATGTTAGGCAGCTCACAAGATCCGACAATGATAGCACAATGGGGAGAAGACAACCATCTAGCTACTGCTATGGACCCATAGTCCAGGGGTAGACTACTCACTCATCACTCCGGAGGCGACCATGGCGGTGTAGAGTCCTCCGGGAGATGATTCCCCTCTCCGGCGAGGGTGCCGGAGGCGATCTCCGAGGATCCCCCGAGATGGGATCGGTGGCGACGGCGTCTCGGTAATGTTTTCCGTATCGTGGCTCTCGGTGCTGGGGGTTTCGTCACGGAGGCTATTTATAGGCGGAAGGGCAAGTCAAGAGGCGGCACGGGGGCCCACACCACGGGCCGGCGCGGCCAAGGGGGGGCCGCGCCGCCCTAGGGTTTGGCTCCCCGTGGCCCCTCTTCGTCTCTCCTTCGGACTTCGGAAGCTTCGTGAGAAAATAGGCCTCCGGGCTTTTATTTCGTCCAATTCCGAGAATATTTCTTTACTAGGATTTCTGAAACCAAAAACAGCGAAAACGACAGAATCGGCACTTCGGCATCTTGTTAATAGGTTAGTTCCGGAAAATGCACGAATATGATATAAAGTGTGCATAAAACATGTAGATAACATCAATAATGTGGCATGGAACACAAGAAATTATCGATACGTTGGAGACGTATCAGCATCCCCAAGCTTAGTTCTGCTCGTCCCGAGCAGGTAAAACGATAACAAAGATAATTTACTGGAGTGACATGCCATCATAAACTTGATCATACTATTTGTAAAGCATATGTAGAGAATGCAGCGATCAAAACAATGTGTATGACATGAGTAAACAAGTGAATCATAAAGCAAAGACTTTTCATGAATAGCACTTCAAGACAAGCATCAATAAGTCTTGCATAAGAGTTAACTCATAAAGCAATAATTCAAAGTAAAGGTATTGAAGCAACACAAAAGAAGATTAAGTTTCAGCGGTTGCTTTCAACTTGTAACATGTATATCTCATGGATATTGTCAACATAGAGTAATATAATAAGTGCAATAAGCAAGTATGTAAGAATCAATGCACGAGTTCACACAAGTGTTTGCTTCTTGAGGTGGAGAGAAATAGGTGAACTGACTCAACATAAAAGTAAAGAGAATGGTCCTCATAGAGGAAAAGCATCGATTGCTATATTTGTGCTAGAGCTTTGATTTTGAAAGCATGAAACAATTTTGTCAACGGTAGTAATAAAGCATATGCATCATGTAAATTATATCTTATAAGTTGCAAGCCTCATGCATAGTGTACTAATAGTGCTCGCACCTTGTCCTAATTAGCTTGGACTACCGGATTATCACCGCAATACATATGCTTTAACCAAGTATCACAAAGGGGTACCTCTATGCCGCTTTGTACAAAGGTCTAAGGAGAAAGCTCGCATTTGGATTTCTCGCTTTTGATTATTCTCAACTTAGACATCCATACCGGGACAACATAGACAACGAGATAATGGACTCCTCTTTTAATGCTTTAAGCATTCAACAACAATTAATTCTTTTCTCATTAGAGATTTGAGGATGTTTGTCCAAAACTGAAACTTCCACCATGGAACATGGCTTTAGTTAGCGGCCCAATGTTCTTCTCTCACAATATGCATGCTCAAACCATTCAACTCAGGTGTAGATCGCCCTTACTTCGGACAAGACGAACATGCATAGCAACTCACATGAAATTCAACAATGAGTTGATGGCGTTCCCCGATAAACATGGTTATCGCACAACAAGCAACTTAATAAGAGATAAAGTGCATAATTACATATTCAATACCACAATAGTTTTTAAGCTATTTGTCCCATGAGCTATATATTGCAAAGGTGAATGATGGAATTTTAAAGGTAGCACTCAAGCAATTTACTTTGGAATGGCTGGAAAATACCATGTAGTAGGTAGGTATGGTGGACACAAATGGCATAGTGGTTGGCTCAAGTATTTTGGATGCATGAGAAGTATTCCCTCTCGATACAAGGTTTAGGCTAGCAAGGTTATTTGAGGCAAACACAAGGATGAACTAGTACAGCAAAACTCACATAAAAGACATATTGAAAGCATTATAATACTCTATACCGTCTTCCTTGTTGTTCAAACTCAATACTAGAAATTATCTAGGCCTTAGAGAAACCAAATATGCAAACCAAATTTTAGCATGCTCTATGTATTTCTTCACTAATGGGTGCAAAGCATATGATGCAAGAGCTTAAACATGAGCACAACAATTGCCAAGTATCACATTACCCAAAACATTTATAGCAATTACTACATGTATCATTTTCCAATTCCAACCATATAACAATTTAACGAAGGAGAAACTTCGCCATGAATACTATGAGTAGAAACCAAGGACATATTTGTCCATATGCTACAGCGGAGTGTGTATCTCTCCCATAAAGTGAATGCTAGGATCCATTTTATTCAAACAAAACAAAAACAAAAACAAAACGACGCTCCAAGAAAAAGCACATAAGATGTGGCCGAATAAAAATGTAGTTTCGGGGAGGAACCTGATAATTTGTTGATGAAGAAGGGGATGCCTTGGGCATCCCCAAGCTTAGACGCTTGAGTCTTCTTGATATATGCAGGGGTGAACCACCGGGTGCATCCCCAAGCTTAGAGCTTTCACTCTCCTTGATCATGTTGCATCATACTCCTCTCTTGATCCTTGAAAACTTCCTCCACACCAAACTCGAAACAACTCATTAGAGGGTTAGTGCACAATATAAATTGACATATTCAGAGGTGACACACTCATTCTTAACACTTCTGGACATTGCATAATGCTACTGGACATTAGTGGATCAAAGAAATTCATCCAACATAGCGAAAGAGGCAATGCGAAATAAAAGGCAGAATCTGTCAAAACAGAACAGTTCGTATTGACGAATTTTAAAATGGCACCAGACTTGCTCAAATGAAAATGCTCAAATTGAATGAAAGTTGCGTACATATCTGAGGATCATGCACGTAAATTGGCATAATTTTCTGAGCTTCCTGCAGGGCAGTGGGCTCAGATTCGTGACAGCAAAGAAATCTGGAACTGCGCAGTAATCCAAATCTAGTACTTACTTTTCTATCAACGGCTTAACTTGGCACAACAAAACTCAAAACTAAGATAAGGAGAGGTTGCTACAGTAGTAAACAACTTCCAAGACACAAAATAAAAACAAAGTACTGTAGGTAAAAACATGGGTTGTCTCCCATAAGCGCTTTTCTTTAACGCCTTTCAGCTAGGCGCAGAAAGTGTGTATCAAGTAACATCGAGAGATGAAGCATCAACATCATAATTTGTTCTAATGATAGAATCATAAGGTACCTTCATTCTCTTTCTAGGGAAGTGTTCCATACCTTTCTTGAGAGGAAATTGATATTTTATATTTCCTTCCCTCATATCAATAATAGCACCAACGAGTTCGAAGAAAAGGTCTTCCCAATATAATTGGACAAGATGCATTGCATTCAATATCCAAGACAACAAAATCAACGGGAACAAGGTTATTGTTAACGGTAATGCGAACATTATCAACTTTACCCAAAGGTTTCTTTGTAGAATGATCAGCAAGATTAACATCCAAATAACAATTTTTCAGCGGTGGCAAGTCAAGCATATTATAAATTTTCTTCGGCATAACGAAATACTTGCACCAAGATCACATAAGGCATTACAATCAAAATCTTTAACCTTCATCTTAATGATGGGCTCCCAACCATCTTCTAGCTTTTTAGGAATAGAGGCTTCGCGCTCTAGTTTCTCTTCTCTAGCTTTTATGAGAGCATTTGTAATATGATGCGTGAAAGCCAAATTTATAGCACTAGCATTAGGACTTTTAGCAAGTTTTTGCAAGAACTTTATAACTTCAGAGATGTGGCAATCATCAAAATTCAAACCATTATAATCTAAAGCAATGGGATCATCATCCCCAATGTTGGAAAAAATTTCAGCAGCTTTGTCGCAGGCAGTTTCAGCAGTTTTAGCGGTTTCGGGCAGTTTTTCGCGCTTTGCATTAGAAGTGGAAACATTGCTAACACCAATTCTTTTATTAGTATGAGTAGGAGGTGCAGCAACATGTGTAGCATTAGCATTACTAGTGGTGGTAATAGTCCAAACTTTAGCTATATTCTTCTCTTTAGCTAGTTTTTCATTTTCTTCTCTATCCCACCTAGCACGCAGTTCAGCCATTAATCTTATATTCTCATTAATTCTAACTTGAATGGCATTTGCTGTAGTAACAATTTTATTTTCAATATCCCTATTAGGCATAACTTTCGATTTCAAAAGATCAACATCAGAGGCAAGACTATCAACTCTAGAAACAAGAATATCAATTTTATTGAGCTTTTCCTCAACAGATTTGTTAAAGGCAGTTTGTGTACTAATAAATTCTTTAAGCATGGCTTCAAGTCCAGGGGGTGAATTCCTATTATTGTTGTAAGAATTTCCATAAGAATTACCATAGCCGTTGCCATTATTATAAGGATATGGCCTATAGTTATTACTAGAATTGTTCGGTAAGCATTGTTGTTGAAATTATTATTTTTAATGAAGTTTACATCAACATGTTCTTCTTGTGCAACCAATGAAGCTAACGGAACATTATTAGGATCAACATTAGTCCTATCATTCACAAGCATAGACATAATAGCATCAACCTTATCATTCAAGGAAGAGGATTCCTCAACGGAATTTACCTTCTTACCTTGGGGAGCTCTTTCCGTGTGCCATTCAGAGTAGTTGATCATCATATTATCAAGAAGCTTTGTTGCTTCACCAAGAGTGATGGACATAAAGGTACCTCCAGCAGCTGAATCCAATAAATTCCGCGAAGAAAAATTTAGTCCTGCATAGAAGGTTTGGATGATCATCCAAGTAGTCGAGTCCATGGGTTGGGAAATTTTTAACCGAGAGATTTCATTCTTTCCCAAGCTTGAGCAACATGTTCAGTATCTAATTGTTTAAAATTCATTATGCTACTCCTCAAAGATATAATTTTAGCAAGGGGATAATATCTACCAATAAAAGCATCCTTGCATTTAGTCCATGAATCAATACTATTCTTAGGCGAGAGATAGCAACCAATCTTTAGCTCTTCCTCTTAATGAGAAAGGGAACAATTTTAGTTTAATAATATCACCATCTACATCTTTATATTTTTGCATTTCACATAGTTCAACAAAATTATTAAGATGGGCAGCAGACATCATCGGAACTAATTCCGAGAAAATTGATCTTTCATGACAAGATTCGAGTAAAGCGAGGTTTAATTTCAAAGAATTCTGCTGTAGTAGCGAGGTGGAGCAATAGGTGTGCATAAGAAATCATTATTATTTGTGGTTGTGAAGTCACACAACTTAGTATTTTCAGCGTTGGCCATTTTAGCAATAGTAAATAAAGCAAACTAGATAAAGTAAATGCAAGTAAACTAATTTTTTTGTGTTTTCGATATAGCAAACAAGATAGCAAATAAAGTAAAACTAGCAACTAATTTTTTTGTATTTTGATTTAGTGCAGCAAACAAAGTAGTAAATAAAATAAAGCAAGACAAAAACAAAGTAAAGAGATTGAGAAGTGGAGACTCCCCTTGCAGCGTGTCTTGATCTCCCCGGCAACGGCGCCAGAAAAAGAGTTGCTGGCGCGTAGTTGACGTGGGAGTTAGAAATCTTTTGGTGTAGCTTTTCTTCAGTTCCCCGGCAACGGCGCCAGAAAAAGAGCTTGATGGCGTGTATTTCACACGTTCGTTGGGCAACCCCAAGAGGAAGGTATGATGCGCACAGCGGCAAGTTTTCCCTCGAAAGAAACCAAGGTTTATCGAACCAGGAGGAGCCAAGAAGCACGTTGAAGGTTGATGGCGGCGGGATGTAGTGCGGCGCAACACCGGAGATTCCGGCGCCAACGTGGAACTCGCACAACACAACCAAACTACTTTGCCCCAACGAAACGGTGAGGTTGTCAATCTCACCGAGCTTGCTTGTAACAAAGGATTAACCGTATTGTGTGGAAGATGATTGTTTGCGGAGAAAACGGTAGAAACAAGTATTGCGAGTAGATTGTATTTCGGTAAAGAGAATTGGACCGGGGTCCACGGTTCACTAGAGGTGTCTCTCCCATAAGACGAACAGCATGTTGGGTGAACAAATTACGGTTGGGCAATTGACAAATAAAGAGAGCATGACAATGCACATACATATCATGATGAGTATAGTGAGATTTAATTGGGCATTACGACAAAGTACATAGACCGCCATCCAAGCTGCATCTATGCCTAAAAAGTCCACCTTCGAGGTTATCATCCGAACCCCCTCCGGTATTAAGTTGCAAGCAACGAGACAATTGCATTAAGTATGGTGCGTAATGTAATCAACAACTACATCCTTAGACATAGCATCAATGTTTTATCCCTAGTGGCAACGGCACAACACAACCTTAGAACTTTACGTCCTTGTCCCGGTGTCAATGCGGGCATGAACCCACTATCGAGCATAAGTACTCCCTCTTGGAGTTAAAAGCATCTACTTGGCCAGAGCATCTACTAATAACGGAGAGCATGCAAGATCATAAACAACACATAAGCATAACTTTGATAATCAACATAACAAGTATTCTCTATTCATCGGATCCCAACAAACGCAACATATAGAATTACGGATAGATGATCTTGATCATGTTAGGCAGCTCACAAGATCCGACAATGATAGCACAATGGGGAGAAGACAACCATCTAGCTACTGCTATGGACCCATAGTCCAGGGGTAGACTACTCACTCATCACTCCGGAGGCGACCATGGCGGTGTAGAGTCCTCCGGGAGATGATTCCCCTCTCCGGCGGGGTGCGGAGGCGATCTCCGAGGATCCCCCGAGATGGGATCGGTGGCGACGGCGTCTCGGTAATGTTTTCCGTATCGTGGCTCTCGGTGCGGGGGTTTCGTCACGGAGGCTATTTGTAGGCGGAAGGGCAAGTCAAGAGGCGGCACAGGGGGCCCACACCACAGGCCGGCGCGGCCAAGGGGGGGGCCGCGCCGCCCTAGGGTTTGGCTCCCCTGTGGCCCCTCTTCGTCTCTCCTTCGGACTTCTGGAAGCTTCGTGAGAAAATAGGCCTCTGGGCTTTTATTTCGTCCAATTCCGAGAATATTTCTTTACTAGGATTTATGAAACCAAAAACAGCAGAAAACGACAAGCGGCACTTCGGCATCTTGTTAATAGGTTAGTTCCAGAAAATGCACGAATATGATATAAAGTGTGCATAAAACATGTAGATAACATCAATAATGTGGCATGGAACACAAGAAATTATCGATACGTTGGAGACGTATCAGTCATCAACATAGCAAACTCATCATTGAATTTTGTGTTAGTAGAGCCAAAAATGATGTCATCTACATAGAGTTGGCATATGAAAAGCTCCCCATTGACCTTCTTAGTAAAAAGAGTGGGATCGATTTTCCCCACTTCGAAACCACGGTCTTATGCAACTCCTTGAGATGCTCATACCAAGCTCTAGGAGCTTGTTTGAGACCATATAGGGCCTTTTTGAGCTTGAAGACATGGTCCGGGAAATGGGGGTCCTCGAACCCCGGGGGTTGCTTCACATACACTTCCTCATGTAGAGGACCATTAAGAAAAGCACTCTTAACATCCATTTGTTGCAACTTAAAGCCATGATGTGAGGCAAAGGCCAAAAGGATATGGATGGACTCAAGCCTTGCAACGGGTGCAAAGGTTTCACCAAAGTCCACGCCTTCGACTTGAGAATAGCCTTGTGCCACCAATCTTGCTTTGTTGCGGATGACCGTGCCACTTTCATCTTGCTTGTTCTTGAAGATCCACTTGGTGCCGATAACATTGCGGCAATGATCGGGTCGCTTCATGAGAGTCCATACATCATTCCTCTTGAAGTTGTTGAGTTCCTCTTGCATAGCATTCAACCAATCGGGATCGTTGAGAGCATCATCTACTTTGAGTGGTTCCACCTTAGAGACAAAAGCATGGTGCGCACAAAAGTTTGCAAGTTGCCTCCGAGTGGTGACATTTCTCTTTAGATCACCAAGGGTGTTTTGCAAGGAATGAGACTTAAGACGCAAGTGTCTTGTAGTAGGGTCTTCGCGGCGAGTGTCGGCTAAAGGAGATGGTTCTTGTGAGTCCTCTTCGCCTTCATCATGGTTTAGGTCCTCGCCTTGACCTCCATTGTCGTTGAAAGAGGCAACTTTGTCATGAGATCCGGACGGCTCGGGGGTATAAGGAACATTATTGTCCATGGAGATTGTCCCCGAACCTCTCGGAGAAGAACTTGAAGCTTGACCTTGGTCACTTGATGTTGAGTGTTGAGGTAGACGAGTTTGCGGTGTATGTTGTTCTTGAGCTTGTCGTGGTGAACTTGGACTTGATTGTTGTTGTAGATGTCGAGGTTGATCTTGAGGTTGAGGTTGAACTTGAGGTTGTTGTAGAGGTTGAATTGCATTTGTTAGATCAACGGAAGAAGCTTGGCCTTGTGGTGTAGATGGCTCCACTTGGGTGGAACTTGGTCCTTCCCCGGTACTCATAGAAGGTAGCTCTTGAGGTAGGCGAATGCCAACACCCATCCTTCCTATGGTATCCGGGGGAATTGCATCTCCTTTCTCACAAGAAGCACTTCGCTCCTCCAAGGATCTATCATCTTCATCGAACGTCACATCACAAGATTCTACAACACGTCCACTTGACTTGTTGAAGACTCTATAGGCGTGAGAATCCGTAGCATAGCCAACGAAAATTCCTTCTTGAGCTCTTGAATCAAACTTGGATAGGCGCGTGTCCTTGACAAGTATGTAGCATTTGCATCCGAAGACCTTGAAGTATGACACATTAGGCTTGTTGCCGGTGAGGATCTCATATGGTGTCTTCTCGAGGCCTTTGCGGAAGTAGAGGCGATTAGTAGCATGGCAAGCGGTAGAGATAGCTTCCGCCCAAAAATTGTAGTTGGACTTGTATTCCATCATCATGGTTCGAGCGGCTTCGATCAAGGTTCGATTCTTCCTTTCGGCGACCCCATTTTGTTGGGGAGTATATGGCGTGGAGTATTGGTGTTGGATTCCTTCTTCGCCGAGGAAGTCATCCAATGTATAGTTCTTGAACTCCGTTCCATTGTCGCTCCTTATTGCGAGGATCTTGTTGTCGTACTTGCGTTGAACTTGGTTGGCAAACTCCATCATGGTCTGTTGAGTCTCACTCTTGTACTTGAAGAGGAATACCCAACAATAGCGTGAATAGTCATCAATGATGACGAGGCAATACTTCTTTCCTCCAAGACTTTCATGAGATGGTGGACTGAAGAGATCAACATGTAAGAGCTCCAAGCATCTTGTGGTAGAAATGATGGTCTTGGCCTTATGAGGAGCTCCATGCATTTTTCCTTGTACGCAAGCCCTACAAACACGATCCTTACAAAAAGAGACATCTTCTTTTAGTCCGAGAATGTGGCCACCCTTGTGGAGACTTTGCAAAGTCCTCATGTTGACATGGGCAAGTCGGCGATGCCATAACCAACCCTTGTCACCTTTGGCGAATAGGCAAAGAGAGGAAGACGTTGTCTTTCCGGAGAAATCAACAACATACAAACCGTTCTCTACATATCCAACAAAAGCTACATTGAGTGTCTTGCTCCACAAGAGGACCACCATATGTTCATCAAAGAATGTGCATAAACCCATACGAGCAATTTGATGAACGGAGAGTAAATTGTAACCAAGGGTCTGATACGCGTACAGCACGCGTCCGTTGGGAACCCCAAGAGGAAGGTGTGATGCGTACAGCGGCAAGTTTTCCCTCAGAAAGAAACCAAGGTTTATCGAACTAGGAGGAGCCAAGAAGCACGTTGAAGGTTGATGGCGGCGAGATGTAGTGCGGCGCAATACCAGGGATTCCGGCGCAAACGTGGAACCTGCACAACACAACCAAAGTACTTTGCCCCAACGAAACAGTGAGGTTGTCAATCTCACCGGCTTGCTGTAACAAAGGATTAGATGTATAGTGTGGATGATGATTGTTTGCGAGAGAACAGTAGAACAAGTATTGCGGTAGATTGTATTTGATGTAAAGAATGGACCGGGGTCCACGAGTTCACTAGAGGTGTCTCTCCCATAAGATAAATAGCATGTTGGGTGAACAAATTACAGTCGGGCAATTGACAAATAGAGAGGGCATGACAATGCACATACATGATATGATGAGTATTGTGAGATTTTATTGGGCATTACGACAAAGTACATAGACCGCTATCCAGCATGCATCTATGCCTAAAAAGTCCACCTTCAAGTTATCATCCGAACCCCTTCCAGTATTAAGTTACAAAACAACAGACAATTGCATTAAGTATGGTGCGTAATGTAATCAATAACTACATCATCGGACATAGCTCAATATTTTATCCCTAGTGGCAACAACACATCCACAACCTTAGAACTTTCTGTCACTGTCCCAGATTTAATGGAGGCATGAACCCACTATCGAGCATAAATACTCCCTCTTGGAGTTAAGAGTAAAAACTTGTCCAGAGCCTCTACTAATAACGGAGAGCATGCAAGATCATAAACAACACATAGGTAATAGATTGATAATAAACATAACATAGTATTCTCTATCCATCGGATCCCGACAAACACAACATATAGAATTACGAGATAGATGATCTTGATCATGTTAGGCAGCTCACAAGATCCGACAATGAAGCACATGAGGAGAAGACAACCATCTAGCTACTGCTATGGACCCATAGTCCAGGGGTGAACTACTCACTCATCACTCCGGAGGCGACCATGGCGGTGAAGAGTCCTCCGGGAGATGAATCCCCTCTCCGGCGGAGTGCCGGAGGTGATCTCCGGAATCCCCGAGATGGGATTGGCGGCGGCGGCGTCTCGGTAAGGTTTTCCGTATCGTGGCTCTCGGTGCGGGGGTTTCGCGACGAAGGCTTTAAGTAGGCGGAAGGGCAACGCGGGGGGGGCCACACGAGGGCCCCACACGCCAGGGCGCGCGGCCAAGGGCCAGGCCGCGCCGCCCTGTTGTGTCGGCGCCTCGTGGCCCCACTTCCTTTCCCCCTCGGTCTTCTGGAAGCTTCGTGCAAAAATAGGACCCTGGGCGTTGATTTCGTCCAATTCCGAGAATATTTCCTTTGTAGGATTTATGAAACCAAAAACAGCGAGAAAACGACAAGCGGCTCTTCGGCATCTCGTTAATAGGTTAGTGCTCGGAAAATGCATAAATACGACATATAATGTGTATAAAACATGTAGATATCATCAATAATGTGGCATGGAACATAAGAAATTATCGATACGTCGGAGACGTATCAGCATCCCCAAGCTTAGTTCCTGCTCGTCCCGAGCGAGTAAACGATAACAAAGATAATTTCTGGAGTGACATGCCATCATAACCTTGATCATACTATTGTAAGCATATGTAATGAATGCAGCGATCAAAACAATGGTAATGACATGAGTAAACAACTGAATCATAAAGCAAAGACTTTTCATGAATAGTACTTCAAGACAAGCATCAATAAGTCTTGCATAAGAGTTAACTCATAAAGCAATAAATCAAAGTAAAGGTATTGAAGCAACACAAAGGAAGATTAAGTTTCAGCGGTTGCTTTCAACTTATAACATGTATATCTCATGGATAATTGTCAACAGAGAGTAATATAACAAGTGCAATATGCAAGTATGTAGGAATCAATGCACAGTTCACACAAGTGTTTGCTTCTTGAGGTGGAGAGAAATAGGTGAACTGACTCAACATAAAAGTAAAAGAAAGGTCCTTCAAAGAGGAAAGCATCGATTGCTATATTTGTGCTAGAGCTTTTATTTTGAAACCATGAAACAATTTTGTCAACGGTAGTAATAAAGCATATGTATCATGTAAATTATATCTTACAAGTTGCAAGCCTCATGCATAGTATACTAATAGTGCCCGCACCTTGTCCTAATTAGCTTGGACTACCGGGATCATCGCAATACACATGTTTTAACCAAGTGTCACAAAGGGGTACCTCCATGCCGCTTGTACAAAGGTCTAAGGAGAAATCTCGCATTTTGGATTTCTCGCTTTTGATTATTCTCAACTTAGACATCCATACCGGGACAACATGGACAACAGATAATGGACTCCTTTTTAATGCATAAGCATGTAGCAACAATTAGTGTTCTCATATGAGATTGAGGATATATGTCCAAAACTGAAACTTCGACCATGATTCATGGCTTTAGTTAGCGGCCCAATGTTCTTCTCTAACAATATGCATGCTCTAACCATTAAAGTGGTAGATTTCCCTTACTTCAGACAAGACGGACATGCATAGCAACTCACATGATATTCAACAAAGAGTAGTTGATGGCGTCCCCGGAAAACATGGTTATCGCACAACAAGCAACTTAATAAGAGATAAAGTGCATAAGTACATATTCAATACCACAATAGTTTTTAAGCTATTTGTCCCATGAGCTATATATTGCAAAGGTAAAGAATGGAAATTTTAAAGGTAGCACTCAAGCAATTTACTTTGGAATGGCGGAGAAATACCATGTAGTAGGTAGGTATGGTGGACACAAATGGCATAGTGGTTGGCTCAAGGATTTTGGATGCATGAGAAGTATTCCCTCTCGATACAAGGTTTAGGCTAGCAAGGTTGTTTGAAACAAACACAAGGATGAACCGGTGCAGCAAAACTCACATAAAAGACATATTGTAAACATTATAAGACTCTACACCGTCTTCCTTGTTGTTCAAACTCAATACTAGAAATTATCTAGACTTTAGAGAGACCAAATATGCAAACCAAATTTAGCAAGCTCTAGGTGTTTCTTCATTAATGGGTGCAAAGTATATGATGCAAGAGCTTAAACATGAGCACAACAATTGCCAAGTATCAAATTATTCAAGACATTTTAGAATTACTACATGTAGCATTTCCCGATTCCAACCATATAACAATTTAACGAAGAAGATTCAACCTTCGCCATGAATACTATGAGTAAAGCCTAAGGACATATTTGTCCATATGCAACGACGGAGCGTGTCTCTCTCCCACACAATGAATGCTAGGATCCATTTTATTCAAACAAAACAAAAACAAAAACAAACCGACGCTCCAAGCAAAGCACATAAGATGTGATGGAATAAAAATATAGTTTCGGGGGAGGAACTCGATAATGTTGTCGATGAAGAAGGGGATGCCTTGGGCATCCCCAAGCTTAGACGCTTGAGTCTTCTTAAAATATGCGAGGGTGAACCACCGGGGCATCCCCAAGTTTGAGCTTTCACTCTCCTTGATCATATTGTATCATCCTCCTCTCTTGATCCTTGAAAACTTCCTCCACACCAAACTCGAAACAACTCATTAGAGGGTTAGTGTACAATAAAAATTAACATGTTCAGAGGTGACACAATCATTCTTAACACTTCTGGACATTGCATAAAGCTACTGGACATTAATGGAACAAAGAAATTCATCCATCATAGAAAAAGAGGCAATGCGAAATAAAAGGCAGAATCTGTCAAAAGCAGAACAGTCCGTAAAGATGGATTTTATTGAGGCACCAGACTTGCTCAAATGAAAATGCCCAAATTGAATGAAAGTTGCGTACATATCTGAGGATCACGCACGTAAATTGGCATATTTTTATGAGCTACCTACGAGAGAGGCAGGTCGAAATTCGTGACAGACAAAGAAATGCATTCATCGTGCAGATAATCCAAATCTAGTATGAACCTTACTATCAAAGACTTTACTTGGCACAACAATGCACAAAACTAAGATAAGGAGAGGTTGCTACAGTAGTAAACAACTTCCAAGACTCAAATATAAAACAAAAATACTGTAGTAAAAACATGGGTTGTCTCCCATAAGCGCTTTTCTTTAACGCCTTTCAGCTAGGCGCAGAAAGTGTATATCAAGTGTTATCAAGAGACGAAGTATCAACATAATAACTTGTTCTAATAATAGAATCAAAAGGTAACTTCATTCTCTTTCTAGGGAAGTGTTCCATACCTTTCTTGAGAGGAAATTGATATTTAATATTACCTTCCTTCATATCAATGGTAGCACCAACAGTTCGAAGAAAAGGTCTTCCCAATATAATGGGACAAGATGCATTGCATTCAATATCCAAGATAACAAAATCAACGGGGACAAGGTTATTTTTAACGGTAATTTGAACATTATCAACTCTCCCCAA
>NC_061508.1:292180856-292216575 GCF_022539505.1 Lolium rigidum
AGAAACAAGTAGCTAGTATGAACTAAATGGAATGCCTCCATACATTGTTGGTCGAAACAAATATTAACATTCCGGGACGGAGCTAGCGAGCCAGGTAGGATGCACAAGAGATTGAGATTTGTGCAATCACACGAGGCTCACTAACACCGCCTCTGAGTAGTACTGGTGACCAAGCATTTTAATCATCGGCATTTTGAAAATCTCAAAGCAAATGGAATGACAAAATGGAATAAGTGCCTCATACATTGTTGGTCGAAACAAATATGAACATCCCGGGATGGCGTTAGTGAGGCCAGGGTAGGATGCACAAGAGATTGATATTTGTGCCATCACACCTGTGCTCACTAGCGACACCCTCGGAGTGTACGGTTGACCGAACATTCTAATCATCGGCATTTTGAGATACCAAAGCAAATGGAATGACAAGGGCCTCATACATTGTTGGTCCAAACAAATATGAACATCCCGGATGGTGTCAGCGAGGCAAGGTAGGATGCACAAGAGATTGATATTTGGACATAACATCATCATACCTAACATCGTAGCTTCATACAATTTAATATAGAATTCAAACAACACGAAGCAACGAAGATAGAGTTGACAACACTCTAAGTTCTAACTATCGGTGTCCGAGCCGGATTCGTCGGTGTGGGGGTAGTGCACACGGCAGGCGGTGTCGTCGAACACCTTGACGATCATCTCGCCGTCCCCTCGTACATGGAAGGTGAGCTGGCAGCCGGGCTCGAGGTGGAGGTCACGGCGAACTTGTCCCACCCCGTGTGCAGGTACATCTTGCCCTGCCCGTCGAACAGACCTCCACGGACTGGCGGTGCAGAAGTTGCAGCTAGCCTCCCGTAGCTGCAAGTGCGCTGGCTCGACGCCGTCGACGAACTCCGCGAACTTGTCCCAGTAGCCTCTGATGCCGAGTGGGTCGTCGCCGATGCGGAGGAGGAACTCGAAGCAGCCGTTCCTCATCCGAAGACGAGGAGGATGCAGGTGACGGTGACCGTGGGGCCTTTGCTGCTCCACCGCGGCGGCCCTTCTCCGGCCGCGGGGCCGCTCAGACCGCGGCCTCGACCGCCCGCCGGCCACCGGACCGGCCATCCTACATGTTTACATTTTTGAACCATATTACGATCCATTCCACTAACAAAATTGGGCATGACCTATGCTAATTTATGTACATATGAGTGCCCCATTTTCGCCGAAACGGAAATGAATCAACATTTCGGCGATAATGGGCAACTCTGTCGATCCCCGCACAAGAATATGTCACCATATACACCAGCTCAGCACCATGGCACATGTACAATTGTTCCTCATATACACCAGCTGAGCACCATGGACTAGAACTAGTGTTGTAAACATCAAAATAAACACCGTGAGCATCAACCCTTCACTCGATCCCAAATTATATGCATTTGAATGGAAAAATAGTAAAAAATCAGTATAAAATGTGAACTTGAAGAACCTAGCAGCAGCAGTAATCAACCTAGCAACCTAGCAGCAGCAGCAAGCAAAAAATACACAATTTTACAGCCCTAGAGCAGCAGCAAGCAAAATATACCCAATTTTACAGCCCTAGCAGCAGCAGCAAGCAAGCAAGCAAGCAACCTAGCAGCAGCAGCAAGCAAACAACCTAGCAAGCACATAGCAGCAGCAGCAAGCAAACAACCTAGCAAGCACATAGCAGCAGCAAGCTAGGACTCTTGTCTCACATACAGCCAAAGCAGATTTAAAATTTCAGTCCAACAACTTAACTCACAAATAGCCGTAGCACTAGGCTAAAATGATCACAACAGAGTCATATATTCACTCAATGTAATTTTTGGGTAAATTGGTTGGTGCATTCAAATTTTTCAGTCTGCTAAACCTACTACATATTTACCATGAAGTTCTTTGATCAGCCAAATTTTCAAACCACTAAACCTACTGTCAAGAGAGAACATTTACAAATTTCCATTTCAACAGAGAACATTTCCAAATTTTAAAACCACTAAACCTATCGTCAACAAAGACACTTGTATGCTTTCGAGCCATATTATATATGGAACTATAAATACAAGAAACAAGCAATGCAAGTAGCATATGTGGGGAAAACCATAGACTTCCCAAAATAACATAATATACATGTAAACATCAAAATAAAGGATGGGCTCAAGTGAGCTAAATGATACACATATGCAGCAAGAACATCAAGCTTTCATCCAGTAAGCTAAAAAAACTAACTGCTTTAAATTGTAAGCACATAGCAGCAGCAGCAAGCAAGCTATAAGCTACTGCCACCTAAACCTAAATTTCCTAAACCTACCAGCAGCAACAATCAACCTAGCAGCAGCAGCCATCAACCTAAATTTCCTAAACCTAGCAATCAACCTAGCAACTAACACTTTGCACACTACCAGCAACTAAGTATGCATATCAACACTCTACATTCATTTTTGAAGCACATAGTGAAAGCAAACACTCTACATTCATTTTTGAAGCACATAGTGAAGCATACAGAGCATCATTGCATAGTGCATACAGAGCATCGAAAATCAAACTTCCACTGTTACACCTCAACACAAGCTACAAATTAAGGTTACAACAAGTAGCATTTGTGTTCTTTTTCCCCTTAAATTGAACAAAAATGGAACAATGTAGGTGCACCAATTAGGTCGTAGAGAGGAGGGAGGGGAGAGGGGCCTCACCTGCGGCGACGGCGATGCCGAGCCGGAGGCGGTCGGGGTCCTCGGGTCGGGCACGAGGCGGATGGTGTCCTTGCGCAGGTTGGCGCATGGGGTCGGGAGGAGGTTCAGCCGCCTACCGGTGGCCGACGAACCGGGGCCGTTGACGAACGCGTGGCCAATGAAGAACGGGGCGCCCGCGCCGGTGTCCATGACGTGGTTAGTAGAGGGAGGGATGCCGCTAGGTCGGAGAGGGAGGGAGGAGAGACGGGCCTCACCCGCGGCGACGCGACGATGGCGTGCGGTAATCGAGGGGAGGGGATCCGGGCGCCGGTGTCCCGTGCGCCGCTCGCGTGAGAGGAGGGGTGGCCGCCGGTGGGAGGTGGCGTCGGAGAGGTGGCGAGGAGAGGAGGGCGTCGCCGGGGTCGCCGCGTCGTTCGGGGAGGCGGCCGCCGGCGTCGGAGAGGATCGAGTGGTACTGGGGAAGAATGGGGAATGGAGGATGCGTGGTCGGGACGGGGGATTTTTGGCTAAGTCCCGCACACCCTTAGCAATAGCGCACCTCTAGTGGTGCGCCACTATGTGGCTTAGCAATAGCGCACCTCTAGGGGTGCGCCACTACCACTTTATGTCTAGGTCAAAAGCAAAACGCGTGGGGATTTGACGTATTCCGATTAGTACCGCACTCGGCTCGTCCCCTGGTTGGTTTGTGCCAAACCCTGCCGGCCAGGTTCGAACCCTGGCGGCCCCAATTTTTTTCCTTAAATTGATTTAACACTATAATAAACATCCAAAATAGCATAATACACCAAAATAAAAGGCATAAATAATTATAATTATGTAGAATATTTAAAATACTATAGAATCTAGAAAATATCCAAAAATATAAATTATATGTCTATTTTGATCGGTACAATGTGAAGATTAACAATATGACATCCATTATTCATACAAGAAAATGATACATAATTATCTTTTCACAATCTTCTTGCCCTTCTTTCTCGCGGTTGAATAATTTAGCCCCGGAACTCCTAGACTTCTTCTCTTGAATGGACGGCCTTTAGGTAGGGTGGTCCTGCTTCTTCTTGTTGTGTATGGTTCTTCATCATCGTCGTCGTCATCTTCCATCTTCGGATCGCCGTACTGGTCAAAGTCTAGCTCGTTGGCGGCTCCATCCATTCCGATGATGCTCCTTTTGCCTCTCCCTCACGACAACACGGCTGGGCTTTTGCGGGTCGGTAATGAAGAAGCATTGGTCCACTTGGGAAGCTAGTACCCATGGCTCATATTTCGCGGTGACCTTTGCGCCCGCTGTCTTGGATTTGGCTTCGGGTATAACCATGGTGGTGAAATGCCGGTCTTCTTTATGACGTTCTTGGCCCACCTCGACACGGAACATCGGCACATTCTCTCCGGCGTAGCTCAGCTCCCAGATCTCCTCGATCTTTCCGTAGTATCTCTCGCTTGACGTCACCGGTGTAGGACTCCATCGTACCCCGGAGTTCGATAATCGCTCTTCATGTCCTTTTCCTCGGTGTAGAATGTGTAGCCGTTGATATCGTACGCCCGAAATGTCATCAAGTTGTGTTCGGCGCCATGTGACAAGGCGAATATGAGTTTTTCTTCCGCAGAAGAATCCTCGTCTCATAGGGTACGTCAGCGATCTTGTCCTTGAACCACCGCGTGAAGGTTGAGTTGTGCCTTTGATTATATCTCCGTCCGTCCTCCGTTGGCCCTCGATCACCGTACGTCTTTGCGATGAAGGTTTTGTGCTCTACCACCCAAGGATCGACCACGCTCTATGTGTTGTAGCGCACTAGGTTTGCTCTTTCAAAGTCGGCGATTCGACCCTTGAAGTCGACATGCATTTCGCGGCTACCGCTCGCGGTGACCCCATCCAACGAGCTTCCCGAGATGCCCGTTTACTGGCAGGCCAACGGGGTTCTCGATTTCTAGATAACTCCGTGCAGATATGAGATGCACTCTTCGGTCAGAAAGCCCTTGGCTATGCTTCCGTCCGGACGTGCCCCGTTGCGAACGTACCCTTTGATGACACCATTCATCCTTTCGAACGGCATCATGCCGTGCAGGAACGTCGGCCCCAGCTTGGATGATATCCTCCACGATATGTACCAAGCGATGCACCATAACGTCAAGAAAGCGGGCGGGAAGTACATCCTCAAGCTCGGCACAGCATCACCACGATCTCTTCCTCGTAGCCTTCTAAGTTGCTCTCACGCCAACAGACTTCCGAGAGATGACGTCGAAAAAGTTGCATAGGCCAAAAGCGCTTTCACTGGACGTGCGCGGTCCATGATCCCACGGATTGCAACCGGAAGTATCCGCGTCATCAGCACGTGATAGCCGTGAGACTTCATCCCGCTGAACCTCTGCTTCGCTTGTCTAGGTACCTGCTTATCTTCCCCGCGCAACCGTAGGGAAGTTTTACTCCTAGGAGACATCGAAAAACTGCTCGAGCTCCTTCCTGACTTAGAGTGAAGCACGCGGGGGGCAGTAATATTCAATCTTTTTGGCATTTTTTCCCTTGCGACGACTTTGCGTGTCCTCCGCCTCATCATCGTCATCGTCACTCATCATCATTAGGCGTCCCGCGTGAAGCTCCTCCTCGATCCCAATTGATTGCAAGTCGTACCTTGCTTTCGGCCCATCTTTGGTCTTCTCCTGGCATGTTCGTGAGAGGGTACCGCGTAGACTCTCGCACACGTTCTTCGTGATGTGCATGACATCAAGGCTGTGAGGCACACGGAGGATCTTCCAATACGGCAAGTCCCGTAAAACAGACCTCGTCTCTCCATACCTTAAGCTAGCGGCTCCGGCGCCTTTCGCTTCTTTCCCGGCGGTGGGCACTCTTTCCAATTTTTCAATAGCTCGTGCTCATTTGCTCGCCGCTTCTCGTACGTGGCCGTCTTCGGGGTCTCGTCCTTCACCATCGAACAGATCCTTGCGTTTCCTCCATGGGTCGTCCTCGCGAAGCCACCTTCGATGTCCCATGAACACCGCTTTCGAGGACCCGGGATCTCTATCTAGCTGGCGGCACGCTATGTCGTCCATGCACCTTACGCATGCATTGAATCCGTGGACCACCTGCCCCGCGACATATCCGTAACCGAGAAAGTCGTGCACCGTCGTGAGCATTGCGGCTCCCATAGGGAAATATTCTCTCCGCGGCGGCGTCCCACATATTGGCGAGTGCGTGTCCCATAGCGTGGCTAGCTCCTCTTTCGTGAGCTCCCATATACAGATTGATGTCGTTCCCCGGTTGTTTCGGCCCTTCAATTAGCATACTCATTTGAATGTACTTCCTCTTCATGCACAACCAGTGGGGGAGGTTGTACATCCACACAAACACGGGCCAGGTGCTATGGCGTGCTGCTCTGGCTGCCAAACGGATTGACTCCATCGGTGCTCGCGCCCAGCCTTATGTTCCTAGGATCGTCCCCAAATTCCTGGGTACTCGAGGTCCAACGCATTCCACCGGCTAGCATCCGAAGCGGTGTCTCAACATCCCGTCCTTTTTCTTTTTCTTCGGATCATCTCCGCGCCATCTTCTCCCTTCCTCATCTCCGCGTGCCGCGCATTAGCTTTGCTTGCTTAGGATCCACGAAATACCGCTGCGTACGAGGAGTGATTGGAAAGTACCACACCACCTTCCGAGGAGCTTTCTTCCCCTTCTTGTACCGACCGACGCCGCACTCCGACATATGGTACACTCTGCGTGCTCGTTCCGATAAATGATGCAATCGTTCAAGCACACATGGTATTTCACATGCGGTAAATCCAGCAGGACACACGATTTTCTTGGCCTCCTCGATACTAGTCGGACACGTGTTACCTTTGGGAAGACGTTCCCGCCAGAATGACATGTTGTCGTTGAAGGATGTGTCGGTCATTTTGTGCTTTACCTTCATCTCTCGCAGCCATGAGCGTTACTTTCAGGAGGGTATCCTCCGGCCTGCATCCTTCATACAATGGAGTAACAGCGTCTACCTCCAAGCTGATCCATCTTGGCTTTCTCTCGGGCGGCAGCTCCTGCGTTGACTCGTCTGCTTGAGAAGTGCAGCTCTTGAAGATAAGGGTCCTGCACCCAGTCCATCGACGATGGTTCATCGTCTTCATCTTCATGATCGTCATGATGACCTCCATCTTGATCTTCCTCATCATCAGGTCCAGGATCTCCTACATTGTGGTCATCATCATCTCCGGGATCTTCTACATCCTGATCATGCCCCCGAGATCTTCTACATCCCGATCACCTCGGCCTTCCTTACTTCTTGTTGAATTCCCATGGACAAATTCATAATCATCTTCGTCGCCTTCCCACCGATAGCCATCCATGAAACCACGCATGAGAAGGTGGTCCCGCACCATATCGGCTTTAGGGTCCATAAGGCTCGTTAGCTTGCATCTTTGACACGGACATCTTATCTCCTTTTGGTTATTTCTAATCATCTCGTCTGTCGCGGCTTTCAAAAACCTAGCCACAACGCTGATGGCGTGTATTTCACACGTTCGTTGGGCAACCCCAAGAGGAAGGTATGATGCGCACAGCAGCAAGTTTTCCCTCAGAAAGAAACCAAGGTTTATCGAACCAGGAGGAGCCAAGAAGCACGTTGAAGGTTGATGGCGGCGGGATGTAGTGCGGCGCAACACCAGAGATTCCGGCGCCAACGTGGAACCTCGCACAACACAACCAAAGTACTTTGCCCCAACGAAACGCTGAGGTTGTCAATCTCACCGGCTTGCCGTAACAAAGGATTAACCGTATTGTGTGGAAGATGATTGTTTGCGAAGAACGGTAAAGAACAAGTATTGCGAGCAGATTGTATTCAATGTAAAAGAATAGGACCGGGGTCCACAGTTCACTAGAGGTGTCTCTCCCATAAGGTAAATAGCATGTTGGGTGAACAAATTACAGTCGGGCAATTGACAAATAGAGAGGGCATGACCATGCACATACATGATATGATGAGTATTGTGAGATTTAATTGGGCATTACGACAAAGTACATAGACCGCTATCCAGCATGCATCTATGCCTAAAAGTCCACCTTCAGGTTATCATCCGAACCCCTTCCAGTATCAAGTTGCAAACAACAGACAATTGCATTAAGTATGGTGCGTAATGTAATCAATAACTATATCCTCGGACATAGCATCAATGTTTTATCCCTAGTGGCAACAACACATCCACAACCTTAGAACTTTCTCGTCACTCGTCCCGATTTAATGGAGGCATGAACCCACTATCGAGCATAAATACTCCCTCTTGGAGTTAAGAGTAAAAACTTGGCCGAGCCTCTACTAATAACGGAGAGCATGCAAGATCATAAACAACACATAGGTAATAGATTGATAATCAACATAACATAGTATTCTCTATCCATCGGATCCCGACAAACACAACATATAGCATTACGGATAGATGATCTTGATCATGTTAGGCAGCTCACAAGATCCGACAATGAAGCACATAAGGAGAAGACGACCATCTAGCTACTGCTATGGACCCATAGTCCAGGGGTGAACTACTCACTCATCACTCCGGAGGCGATCATGGCGGTGAAGAGTCCTGCGGGAGATGATTCCCCTCTCCGGCAGGGTGCCGGAGGCGATCTCCTGAATCCCCCGAGATGGGATTGGCGGCGGCGGCGTCTCGGTAAGGTTTTCCGTATCGTGGCTCTCGGTACTGGGGGTTTCGCGACGAAGACTATATGTAGGCGGAAGGGCAGGTCGAGGGGCCACACGAGGGCCCCACACAACAGGCCGGCGCGGCCAAGGCTTGGGCCGCGCCGCCCTAGTGTGGCGGCGCCTCGTGGCCCCACTTCGTAAGTCCTCCGGTCTTCTGGAAGCTTCGTGGAAAAATAGGCCCCTGGGCGTTGATTTCGTCCAATTCCGAGAATATTTCCTTACTAGGATTTCCGAAACCAAAAACAGCGAGAAAACAAGAATCGGCTCTTCGGCATCTCGTTAATAGGTTAGTGCCGGAAAATGCATAAATATGACATAAAGTATGCATAAAACATGTAGATATCATCAATAATGTGGCATGGAACATAAGAAATTATCGATACGTCGGAGACGTATCAGCATCCCCAAGCTTAGTTTCTGCTCATCCCGAGCAGGTAAACGATAACAAAGATAATTTCTGGAGTGACATGCCATCATAACCTTGATCATACTATTGTAAGCATATGTAATGAATGCAGCGATCAAAACAATGGTAATGACATGAGTAAACAAATGAATCACAAAGCAAAGACTTTTCATGAATAGTACTTTCAAGACAAGCATCAATAAGTCTTGCATAAGAGTTAACTCATAAAGCAATAAATCAAAGTAAAGGTATTGAAGCAACACAAAGGAAGATTGAGTTTCAGCGGTTGCTTTCAACTTATAACATGTATATCTCATGGATATTGTCAATGTAAAGTAATATAACAAGTGCAATATGCAAGTATGTAGGAATCAATGCACAGTTCACACAAGTGTTTGCTTCTTGAGGTGGAAAGAGATAGGTGAACTGACTCAACATAAAAGTAAAAGAAAGGCCCTTCGCAGAGGAAGCATTGATTGCTATATTTGTGCTAGAGCTTTGGTTTTGAAAACAAGAAACAATTTTGTCAACGGTAGTAATAAAGCATATGTGTTATGTAAATTATATCTTACAAGTTGCAAGCCTCATGCATAGTGTACTAATAGTGCCCGCACCTTGTCCTAATTAGCTTGGATTACCGGGATTATCATCGCAATACACATGTTTTAACCAAGTGTCACAAAGGGGTACCTCTATGCCGCCTGTACAAAGGTCTAAGGAGAAAGCTCGCATTTGGATTTCTCGCTTTTGATTATTCTCAACTTAGACATCCATACCGGGACAACATAGACAACAGATAATGGACTCCTCTTTAATGCATAAGCATGTAGCAACAATTAATGTTCTCATATGAGATTGAGGATGTATGTCCAAAACTGAAACTTCCACCATGATTCATGGCTTTAGTTAGCGGCCCAATTTTCTTCTCTAACATTATGCATGCTCTAACCATTAAATGAGTGGTAAATCTCCCTTACTTCAGACAAGACGGACATGCATAGCAACTCACATGATATTCAACAAAGAGTAGTTGATGGCGTCCCTAGGAACATGGTTATCGCACAACAAACAACTTAATAAAAGATAAAGTGCATAAGTACATATTCAATACCACAATAGTTTTTAAGCTATTTGTCCCATGAGCTATATATTGCAAAGGTAAAGAATGGAAATTTTAAAGGTAGCACTCAAGCAATTTACTTTGGAATGGCGGTGAAATACCATGTAGTAGGTAGGTATGGTGGACACAAATGGCATAGTGGTTGGCTCAAGGATTTTGGATGCATGAGAAGTATTCCCTCTCGATACAAGGTTTAGGCTAGCAAAGTTATTTGAAACAAACACAAGGATGAATCGGTGCAGCAAAACTTACATAAAAGACATATTGTAAACATTATAAGACTCTACACCGTCTTCCTTGTTGTTCAAAACTCAATACTAGAAATTATCTAGACTTTAGAGAGACCAATTATGCAAACCAAATTTTAGCAAGCTCTATGTATTTCTTCATTAATAGGTGCAAAGTATATGATGCAAGAGCTTAAACATGAGCACAACAATTGCCAAGTATCAAATTATTCAAGACATTTTAGAATTACTACATGTAGCATTTCCCGATTCCAACCATATAACAATTTAACGAAGAAGATTCAACCTTCGCCATGAATACTATGAGTAAAGCCTAAGGACATATTTGTCCATATGCAACAGCGGAGCATGTCTCTCTCCCACACAATGAATGCTAGGATCCATTTTATTCAAACAAAAACAAACCGACGCTCCAAGCAAAGCACATAAGATGTGATGGAATAAAAATATAGTTTCAGGGGAGGAACCTGATAATGTTGTCGATGAAGAAGGGGATGCCTTGGGCATCCCCAAGCTTAGACGCTTGAATCTTCTTAAAATATGCAGGGGTGAACCACCGGGGCATCCCCAAGCTTAGAGCTTTCACTCTCCTTGATCATATTGTATCATCTCCCTCTCTTGATCCTTGAAAACTTCCTCCACACCAAACTCGAAACAACTCATTAGAGGGTTAGTGCACAATAAAAACTTACATGTTCAGAGGTGACATAATCATTCTTAACACTTCTGGACATTGCACAAAGCTACTGGACATTAATGGAACAAAGAAATTCATCCAACATAGCAAAAGAGGCAATGCGAAATAAAAGGCAGAATCTGTCAAAACAGAACAGTTCGTAAAGACGAATTATAAAGTGGCACCAGACTTGCTCAGATGAAAATGCCCAAATTTAATGAAACTTGCGTACATATCTGAGGATCACTCACGTAAATTGGCATAATTTTCTGAGTTACCTACAGAGAATTAGGCCCAGATTCGTGACAGCAAAGAAATCTGTTTCTGCGCAGTAATCCAAATCTAGTATGAACCTTACTATCAACGACTTTACTTGGCACAACAATACACAAAACTAAGATAAGGAGAGGTTGCTACAGTAGTAAATAACTTCCAAGACTCAAATATAAAATAAAGTACTGTAGTAAAAACATGGGTTGTCTCCCATAAGCGCTTTTCTTTAACGCCTTTCAGCTAGGCGCAGAAAGTGTGTATCAAGTATTGTCGAGAGATGAAGCATCAACATAGGTGTTGGGAGTTTTCTCAACTATGCATTTTATCTTATCTATGTGAGTTTCGGAGGCTCCCTTTTCATTATTCTTAGGTTTGCTATCCTCGTCAAACAAATTTTCGAGAACAAGCCAACCATAGTTATTTTCTAGAGCGTCATTCATTCCCGGGAGCTTACAAGGTATTGTTGTCTTAATCTCCCCACCATCATTAATATTATTAGTGTACCTTACTCTCTCCATATCCATCTTTTCAAGGATACTAACAAAATTGGTATAAGAGCCAAGCATATTGTATTTGATAAAGACCTTTCTAGCCTCTCTTGCTACACCACGAAATTCTTTAAGAAGGGTTTCTGAAACAAAATCTTTCTTTTCCCCTTCTTCCATATCATCAAGTGTGAGAAACATGTGTTGGATTATAGGATTAAGATTAACAAATTTAGTTTCTAACATGTGAACTAAAGAAGCAGCAGCAATTTCATAAGTAGGAGCAAGTTCTACCAAGTGTCTATCTTCAAAATCTTTAGTGGTACTAACATGAGTGAAAAAATCTTCTATATTATCTCTCCCAATTATAGACCCACGTCCTACCGGTATGTGTTTTAGAGTGTACTTAGGAGGAAACATGATGAAATAAACAAAAAGTAAATAAAGTAAATGCAAGTAACTATTTTTGTTTTGTTTTTGATATAGAGAACAAGGCAGTAAATAAAGTAAAACTAGCAACTAATTTTTTTGTGTTTTGATATAATGCAGCAAACAAGAAAGTAAATAAAATGAAGCAAGACAAAAACAAAGTAAAGAGATTGGATTGTGGAGACTCCCCTTGCAGCGTGTCTTGATCTCCCCGGCAACGGCGCCAGAAAAAGAGCTTGATGGCGTGTAATACACACGTTCGTTGGGACCCACAAGAGGAAGGTATGATGCGCACAGCAGCAAGTTTTCCCTTAGTAAGAAACCAAGGTTTATCGAACCAGTAGGAGCCAAGAAGCACGTTGAAGGTTGATGGCGGCGGAGTGTAGTGCGGCGCAACACCAGGGATTCCGGCGCCAACGTGGAACCTGCACAACACAATCAAAGTACTTTGCCCCAACGAAACAGTGAGGTTGTCAATCTCACCGGCTTGCTGTAACAAAGGATTAGATGTATAGTGTGGATGATGATTGTTTGCGAAGAACAGTAAAGAACAAGTATTGCAGCAGATTGTATTCAATGTAAAAGAATAGGACCGGGGTCCACAGTTCACTAGAGGTGTCTCTCCCATAAGGTAAATAGCATGTTGGGTGAACAAATTACAGTCGGGCAATTGACAAATAGAGAGGGCATGACCATGCACATACATGATATGATGAGTATAGTGAGATTTAATTGGGCATTACGACAAAGTACATAGACCGCTATCCAGCATGCATCTATGCCTAAAAAGTCCACCTTCGAGGTTATCATCCGAACCCCTTCCAGTATTAAGTTGCAAACAACGGACAATTGCATTAAGTATGGTGCGTAATGTAATCAATAACTACATCCTCGGACATAGCATCAATGTTTTATCCCTAGTGGCAACAACACATCCACAACCTTAGAACTTTCGTCACTCGTCCCGGATTTAATGGAGGCATGAACCCACTATCGAGCATAAATACTCCCTCTTGGAGTTAAGAGTAAAAACTTGGCCGAGCCTCTACTAATAACGGAGAGCATGCAAGATCATAAACAACACATAGGTAATAGATTGATAATCAACATAACATAGTATTCTCTATCCATCGGATCCCGACAAACACAACATATAGCATTACAGATAGATGATCTTGATCATGTTAGGCAGCTCACAAGATCCGACAATGAAGCACATAAGGAGAAGACGACCATCAAGCTACTGCTATGGACCCATAGTCCAGGGGTGAACTACTCACTCATCACTCCAGAGGCGATCATGGCGGTGAAGAGTCCTCCGGGAGATGATTCCCCTCTCCGGCAGAGTGCCGGAGGCGATCTCCCGAATCCCCCGAGATAGGATTGGCGGCGGCGGCGTCTCGATAAGGTTTTCCGTATCGTGGCTCTCGGTACTGGGGGTTTCGCGACGAAGACTATATGTAGGCGGAAGGGCAGGTCAGGGGGCCACACGAGGGCCCCACGCAACAGGCCGGCGCGGCCAAGGCTTGGGCCGCGCCGCCCTAGTGTGGCGGCGCCTCGTGGCCCCATTTCGTAAGTCCTCCGGTCTTCTGAAAGCTTCGTGGAAAAATAGGCCCCTGGGCGTTGATTTCGTCCAATTCCGAGAATATTTCCTTACTAGGTTTTCTGAAACCAAAAACAGCAGAAAACAGCAACTGGCTCTTCGGCATCTCGTTAATAGGTTAGTGCGGGAAAATGCATAAATATGACATAAAGTATGCATAAAACATGTAGATATCATCAATAATGTGGCATGGAACATAAGAATTATCGATACGTCGGAGACGTATCAGGCGGCGGGTGGGATTAGGATGGTGGCATAGCACTAGGATAGCAAAGAAGGGGGAAAATAAGCAAATCGAAGCGGTCAATTTCGCTGTTCCTGACGTGCGGGACCGGGTAAGAAAAGGAGGACGCTCGCCGCGACCGCGCAGAGTCCACGGAGACGCAAACCTGGCGCATATTTGGGCTAGGTTTGCATCGCCGCGGACGTCCCGACCACTTTGCGTCACCCCGCTGGAGCAGGACCCAGACACATTTTCGGTCTCCGCGGATGCAAACGGTCACTCAACGTCCGTTTGCGTCGCCCCATTGGAGATGACCTTAGAACACAGAATTCAGATCACATCATTTTCGAGCTAGCTTGATGTACAAAGCTCTTTGTATTCCTACTCAACCGGTCGTAAATAACAAATCCATCTAGAAGATGTAAATACCTCTGAAAACAAAGGTCTTTGTATGGTATCTTCGTCGAGGTGTAATTCTTACTAAAGATAACCTTATAAAACTTGTAAGAAATGTGTGTTCTGTCATGAAGAAGAGAAAATAAAACACATTTTCTTCAATTTCCGGGTTACTAGATCTATATGGTCAATCATTCAGATATGTTCTACTATATACCTAGCCCGTAGTATTGCTAACGTTTTTGGCAATTGGATAAGTGGGGTGGATTCTAGGTATAAGACGATTATCTGAGTGGGAGCGATTGCAGCTATATGGTTGCTTTGGCTGTGTAGAAATGATAAGATTTTTAATGACAATAATTCTTCTAATATGCAGGTTATCTACAATTGTACAACTATGCTTCGTTCATGGTTGCTGCTTCAACGCTTCGAGAACTGAGATCTATTTATGGAGATGTGTACACGGTTGAAGAATACGGCCAAGGAGTTTATTTTCCAATATGGATGGTTGCATAGCCGTAGGTTAGAAGCCAATGGAGATGCAAACTAGTTGGCTTTTCTCCTTTTGTTTCTTTCTGTAATCATTTTATTTTGATACTGAATTTTTAAACGGCTGTGTGCATCTTAACTTTGCAGACGGTCGGTGTAATGCTTAAAACATCGAGCACCGTCCTTTCTCGAAAAAAAAGTATCAAGGGCATCGGAGAATGACATGGGAATCCCATAATTTACCCTGAGGATGTGATGTAGTACTGGTCCGGTATTCAGATAATCAATCACAGTACATGCATGCTACTCACTCCGATCTGCCTCCGTCTTCCGTTCCTCTGAATAAATAATCAGTTGCCGTGTGCAGTTACATGTTTCCTGCTCCATAAAGCAAGCTAACCATTCGATCTTTAGTATCACAGCCTGCTCCATCTGTCGCACTAAGAACAAAGAGCTTTGAATCTGAACGAAACGAATCATCATATGACAAGCGAAGCTACAGCGAGTTCTACGTCCTGCAGAGAAGACAACAGGAGGCAGCAGCAAGAATATTAAAAATAAAGCTGCTCCTTTGCTGCAATCGCTTGCATCAATGCCGCCGAGCGGCAGCAGAGGTTTTGAAAAGCCTCATACAACTGCGCCCCGGTGCAGTGACAAGAACAATACGCTGGGACCTCTCTCTCTTCATCTGACACCGCTGCATTGTGCATGCTGGGTGCTGACCGTGGAAGAGAAACAAGCATGGGAACAGAATGGGATGTGCATTGACAAGCTGAAAGTGCTCACCTGTTTTGCTCAACAAGGGAAGCGACGAGACAGAGAAATGAATAGTGAGAGAGTAGTTCTATTTTATTTATTTATTTATCATGGGCTTCCTTTTTTCCGCTGTGAGAGCTGTAGCTAATCATTACACGCATTGCTTACTCCTTGGTCATGTTGAATTGAAAGAATCTAGTACCTGGTCATAGAAGAAACAAGCAATTGAGCGAGTAGAGTAGTAGATAGGGCCAGGGGAAAGATGGGAGCGATGAGTATGCATAACTATAAATTTCTGTTGCTCTAAAAAATAACTGTAAACTTCTTGTATTAGTGGATATATATACTATATAGTTGGAGTATCTTTTTTTTTCTTGTTGAAGATTTACACACAGGAGGGTATATGATCCGAAGCTCCAAATGGAGGACGAGCTCCATGGAGTTCCCTTTTTAAAAAACTAGCACAAATGCCCGTGCGTTGCAACGGGATATAAAAAAATATGCACTGAGTTCAGATGTGTTGCCATTGCCTCCTCCACATGCCGCTTCAGCCATGAACCCGTATCATAATTTTCAGCGTCTTATATTGAATTTTAAACCTCCTAATAATTGAGGTACATGATAGATTGATTTGAAATAGAAAATATAAGAAGAAAGTGAAAGAGGCCTAAAATTACCTATTTGGCCTGAAAGTAACCCGCAATCTAAAATTAATCTAAAATAATCCAAGATCCAAGACCAAAATTCTCCCTGTATCCTTTTTTTCTTCTTTGAACACACCTATAATTATTGGGTGCTAATTTTAAGTCACATCCTCAACCCGTTGCATTGCATCGTGATTTATTCTAGCTGAGTTACAAATATTCATGAGGAACTGACGAATCATAGGAACTTGATCAGCCGGCGAGAGATCACTCAAGCGCAAGGGCTCGGTGAAAGAGCAAGCGAGATCACTCAAGCAAGCCGGTCCGAAGCTGCATATGAATAAACAGTTGAATGTCAATGTCAATGTCAATGAAATGTGCAGCAACGTAACCAATTATCGACAATAGCGCTAGGCCTAGAAATCCAATTAGCAGACTGACGATCGCACTTCAGTATTGTATATTTCCGTTTCGAATACGTGCTCGCATCGCTCATGGCGTGATCCAATCATGCAAGAACAATTAAGGAACGGCACTCATATCCACCAGCAGATCAACACATTTAAGCAATCAAAGTGAGGATCTTCTTAGAATCCTGTCCATGATGAAGAACACATCTGACGCTGCTGGTTTAGTTGTCAAAGTGAGGATTCTGTGTCGTGTGTCGTCACCCACCGCCATCTTCTCCAACTTGCAGCAGGCATCGTCACCTATCCCTCTCGACGCTCTCGTCAGGTGCCTGAAGCTGTGAGCGAGAAGGCGATGCCCGCTCACCAGCAGACTCAGCCCAAAGTCGCCGGCTCTGCAGCAATCGTCGGCTAGGACGCGGTACTGGGCGTGGTACGTCGTCGCGCTCAGCATGGGACTGTCTTTCAGCTACATCTCGACCAGCGCCTTGTGCGACTCAGGCCTCGGCCACCTGGCCTGCCGCCATCGTCACACAGGACCAGGACGTTGTAGCTCACGTTCTCAGGCTTTAGCCTGTGTATCCGCATGTAAGGAGTCGACTTGGCGCTCATCAACCCGCCGTAGTTCGCCAGCTCGGCCCAGCACCCCTGGTACTCCATGTCAAACATCACCCGTATGTGCCGACGTTGTACCCGAGTGTCCGGGCGAGCAATGGCGACGAAGGGAATACACACCTGACATCTGATCCCACATCAGCTTGGATTACACGCGACCTAAAAATAAGCTGGAGTATCGGCGGCCAATTAGATCGATGGAGAGACGGCCACGAAATCCAAGTTTTCTTAGGAGAGGAGGCGATCGTGGAAACCGAACGGCCCTATCCGTGGTCTCTTCCTGGCACGCTCGCAACGGCTCCACGAACCGGGCAAGTATACTGAGTAGAAGCCTAGATTGCTGATGTACGGATCATGTCGGCGCGGCCGCTTGCGTCGGAGTTTTGATCCCAACCGTGACTGACAAGGTGGCAGCAAGCGAAGGGAGAGGCCGCTGCACGGATACATCGTGAGGTAGTCGAGATGCATGAGCATGTCAACGCCCTCGGCTGGACGGTGTTCCGTGGCTGCCCTAGATCCTCCTCGAAATAATTCTCAGAACAGCCTTCGATCCCCCAGATCAAGTTCTTCAAGAGAATTGACTCGTTACTGTTAGGTGGCCAAGTCCAAAGCTGAACGCATCTTTTTGCGCCATGGATTACAAGGCCAGGCCGTGTTCAATAAGGCAACTCTGATCGAAGACAACTCTGGATACGAATTAGAGCATAACACGGTGGATAGCATGATTGTTTTCGGGTGAAAGACGTTTGTTTTCTCACGGGACTCGTGGTCGTGGGATGGAACGTAGGAAAGATGCAACGGACGTGTTATAAAGGAAGACCAGAGAGACCATACCTTCTACGCACTAACCGGATCTGGAACCGATACCAGTAGCGATACCAATACCACCCGAACTCGAACTCTTTAGCCTACGTGGGACGTGGGACGAAAGCGCCTTAACGGTTGGACCAAAGCGTAAAGTGATGGACCAAACCACGGAAACGCTTCTTCCTTTATTATTAGGTATAGATATAGATTGGAAACATCATTTTTCACCTAAAATAGTCTGAAAAAATGTCCAAGTACATATGGATGTCCAGTATCTATGTGTAATGTTTCGTTGAATTATGTTTTCATTTGTGGCCTATATAAAAAGTACAAATGTGGAGAGCAAACTAAAAACCAATGAATGCTTACTCAGGCTCTCATTTTTGTCAATTTTGTGTATCCCAAAATACTACGTACAACATTTTACATGTCCTTAAAAATCATCTTCACATATGTGTACAAAAGTTTTTATATTGTTCTGAAACTTTTGAATGTGATTTCTATTTTTGAAAATTACCGGGCTCACTGGAGCTCGCGAGCCTTGACCTTCTTAACTGTCAAAGGGTAACATCATATGATGCACTTTAAAGGCTTCTTTGATTCAGAATATTTCAAAGGACACGGCAACTGAAAAATCATACAAAAAAAGAATGCATGCCATGCCAAATCCCACTAGAATCTGAAATACCTATACGAAATTAAGAGAGGCCATATGATATTATGATTGAACTACAGAAAGTTTTTTTTTTAAATTCCAAATGTACTAGTAATCTTTCATTAGGTCGGACACAATAAAAAAATTCCATTGAAATTGCATGCAACATGGACCATAACAGAATGTGTACGGTTGTATAAATTCTTTGCTAAAGGACACAATCTTCTAAAATCTATATAGAATTTCAGAGTGGACTAAATTTGTAGCATTCTGTAAACCAAGTCCATTTCTTGCCTTGGGCTGGGAGACCGGGAGGCGTTTGACTCCCCCACACTATTATTTTTATTGCACTACTGGTACTACTTAGTACAATTCTTTGATTTTTTTTGTTGAGAATGGGAACAGGATAAATATGAAGCGGTTAACATTAGAGTTTTTAATTAGATGAAGGAAGGGGTTCACTTAGCCTTGGTATACAAGAGTACACACAACTAGGTCCAGAAATCAGACACTATGTTACGCGGCATTAGTATTATTTAAACAGAACCATCTTGTTATTATTGATATACTAGATAGTAAAGTTTTGGTCTTATGTGATATGAAATAATTTCATGCAACACATACTCTTGGAGAATAATTTATATTGATTTGGTCCGTTTCCTAGGATTGAAAACAATAAAAAATAATTCATGTAGATATTGTCCAACTGAAACTTGCTTTGTCACTTCAAGATACATCATATTACCCTAGAAACCCCAACTGAAACTTGATTTGTCACTTTAAGATACATCATATTACCCTGGAATCTCCAACTGAAACTTGCTGAAACAACAAATGTTTTCACTACACATTATATGCTTACTATTGTTTTTACTCAATTTCTCTAATTATATATCCTAATAAATTATGTCCATAAAAGTAGCTTTTCTCGTGAAGTATTTTTAGTATCTCATCAAAAATTGCGGTAACTTGGAGATTACAATAGTCAAAAGTTTCAGAAAAACTAAACAAACATGAGAGAAAAGTTAGGTATTTTGTTTTCAGGGAGGGCCTTACTAAAGTTCCCTATTTGATAGCTTTATGAAAATTTGAAATTAAGCCAAAATGTAACTGATGAAGAATATCTACCAAGTCTTGCAATGAATATTTACTAAGAGTAAATTAATTATTTAATAAGTTAATTAATGCTATATCAATTTAAGTTATGATGATATTTTTTGAAAAGTAGGAAACTAATGAAGCTCACCAATAATTTTATACTATTTCCATTCCAATGAATCAGACTTATATTATTTTTTGAAAAGTCAAATCATGTAAAGTTTGATCCAAAAAATCATTAACATGCAAACTACAAAATCAATATCATTAGATATATCATGAAATATGTTTTATATGATAACTATAGAATATCATATTTGTTGCTATCTTAGGTTACAAGATGGGGAGAACTTAAAATGCAGAACCCGCCCCTCCTCCTACGGTGCTCCTCAGGGCGCTGCCGGGGGCTCAAATCCCGTCGCCTCCTTCCCCTCCCTTCCTCGAGCTCCCTCCCACCGCTTGACATAGGAATCCTGAATGGGCATGCCGAATAAGATACCCGAGGTTATCTGGAGGCCCACGACTCAAAGTTTTTAAGGCCCAGAAGCCCGACGAACCTCGATAAGGAATATAGAGTTATATTAGGACTCACGAATCATGTAATCATACGGGAAAGACCCGGATGGCTTCTCAGAGCTTGTACCTTGTACAACACGAAATCCCTCGGCTCTTACTCCTATATAAAGGGGAGCCGAGGGAAGGAGAAAGGATCGAATCCATTTTCAGCATAAACCCTAGTTTCTTAATCAAGCACCTTTTCGGCTGAACCTTCGAGATCTACTTGCCATCTACTTTCTACGAAACCCTAAGTCCACAATCTGTAGGTATTGACAAGTTAATCCCTTGTCACCCCTGCCGTCGGCGTTGGCCGCGGCCCCTGGTACCTAAGGTGCTAAGGGTGGGGGGATTGGGGGTGGCTGTCCTTGAAGATGCGGCTAGGGTAGCGTCTACGGGATGGCCGTGGGCGGCGGTCGGGGCGGCGTTCCCCGTCCAAGCGGCGGCTGTCTCGCCCATCGATGGAGGCATGCTATGGGCCTAGGTCTCCCGCCTAGGTCTGCCGTCCTGTGGCGGTGTTGCTGGTGGTGGGGTGCGGTGGAGGCCGGCGCCTAGGGCTGCGAGGAGCCTTGGTGGTTGCTGCCGGTGATGACCTCCGTGGTTGTTGTAGTCGGCGGCGCGGCCAAGGCCTAATCTGGGCCCAAATGGGCTTTGCAGGTTGCGGTCTCGCGACTGTCGAGGGCTGCTGCGTGCCCTGCTGGCTCTCGCACGCATCCCAGGGTCATTTGTTCTGCCGGCTTTTCCGGTGAGACGGACAACGAGGATGGCCAGTTGCGTGGGGGATCGGCCTAAATAATGGTGGCGGTCCTAGGGTTCCTCGAGCACCAAGATGAAGATCTTCCTGATGCATGTCCTACTGGATTTGGCTGGAGTATAGAGTTCCGGAAGGCTCCGCCGGCGAATGTAATAGTGCACCTTATGCCTGGAGTTCGCTGGATCAGGTGGTATTCGGTTGTGCGCACCCATGCTTTTATTCCGACCGTTTGGTTTTGGAGGGAGCGAAGCAAAGCTCTGTTCTGTGTTGCCATCAGATGCCATTCCCGTCCATGGTGAAATCAGAGATGGAGAATATCATGAAGACCGGATTGAAGGATTAGCAATGGAGGATCGAGTCTCTGTGATGTTGAGGGACTTGCTTGGTGTTCTGGGTTTGCAGCAGCGGTAAGCAAGTGGGGTGGCAGCATAGGTGAAGTTCAGAGCCTTACCTTTCAAGGTGAAATTCAAGGTCTTGCCTTAATTGGTTGTGCTTGTCAATGCTTTGTTGAAGGCATTGTTTTGAGAGTGGGGACCATCTTCAGGGTGAAAACCTAAGATCTTTTGATCAGGCGACGACGATGCTTGTACACTGTTCTTCTTAAATGCATCAATTTTGGAGTGTCTGGACTTCAGGTGTTGTCTTGGTGGTGGATCTGTTGTTGCTGCTAGCGCTGGAATACCATAGCGGGACTTTTTATTTCTTAGTATTCTTTTTTTGGCTGTGTGCATCCGTACTACCATTAGGGTATTGCTTCGTTGCAGAGGCTAGGTGTAATTGTTATCTCTTCATATTAATATTTTTCCTGTAATTGAAAATCACATTTGTTGATAGATTTATCAAAAAGTTTGGTCAAACTTTACTTGGTTTGACCGAAAAATTAGAAGCCTTACTCACTTGAAGGGAGGGTGTATAATAATACTCACTACCGCATGGAGACTTTTCAAGTATTGTCTTTGATCAAGAAATAAATCATGTATATAGATAATATTGAATATTAAATTGGTATCATTAGAAAGTCTTTTTCAATAGAAATCTAATAATATCAATCATGTATTATATGATTCACATATTATTGCTCAATTCTTTGAGTCAAATTTCATCGTAAAATCCGTGTGCAGCTTATTTGGAGAAACAGAGGAAGTACCTTGTAGTATATTGCCATGACCAAGTTCCCTTGTTCTGCTATATATCTAGGACCAAACGTGTATAAACATGCATGTACGTCCAGCTAATTTTGGTCGCGGCCCGGCAAGCTTTATTTTGTTCAGAGAAGAATGAGTTACAACGCAGACTCGCACAGCAGTACAAGGTATACAGGCTAGGTGCAGGCAGTCGGCCATAAGAAAGAAATTGATGAAAGCTAACAAACAAAAGGTTATCCTGGACCATTTTTTGTATGACGCTTAAAACTGTATGTTGGCATTGGCTGCGTCATCTGCCTGACAAGTAAACAGGTTTCCACTGTGTGAATATACAGTTAATTAATGTAGTACACATAATTTCTATGAAACAATCATTTGAACGGCACATATTCTACTGACAGATCATCATTACCGAATAGACCAATATTGCAGATTGGACTAATATGCTCCTATCTAATAGACCATATATTTGGTAGATTCATTACCATAAGTTTTTTACAGATGAATTTATTTCATTAATGTATTGACTTAAACATGAGTATATAGTCTGCCGAAAAAATAATTTTCAAATTAGCAGGCTATAAACCTGAAAAAGGAGCTTAGCCAAGCTAAAGGCTAGCAAAAGAACTAAAGCTTAAGGGTAACAGGCAAGAGAAAAAGAGCAAAGATTAAAGAAACTGTACTAGGACAAAGGCATAGTTCACCAGCTGATATAGGCCATTAATCCGATTTGCGCAATCATTTTATCGTTGCCTTTTCCACTACAACTTTCTCATGTGTTAATCCATGCAAATTGGACATGGATAGATATACAGATCCATATCTCGTGATTCTTTACTAGTTGAAAGCACACTGCATTTAGATCGAAGGCGGCAATATACTTAGCCAGGTACAATGAATCGGTACGACCACACGGAACGAGGAGAAAATCCAGAAGGCATCTAGGAATTCCGCCACCCCTGCTGGCAAAGCCGCCAGTCCATCTCGTCTCCGATGGTCCTTGGGGCCCCGGAAGTGTAAAGGACCACGACCCCTCACCGGTGGTAGGATTCTCTTTCTTTTGTAGGTAGTTTTAGTGTTTTCTTCAGGATGGTGAAGCGGTGGCCACATCCTGAAGTGAGAATAAGGTCCTCTCTGCCCTATTCCCGCTCCGGTGATGCGCCTAGTGACAACGGAGAGCGCGTGGACCGTGGAGTCGTCTTCCTAGCGGATCTCCTATGATCCAGCCAGTTTTCGTGTTTCTTATTGTGGTTGCTGGCTTTTCGGATCTACGATTCTCATCATTGACATGCTTGTTGCTCTAGTGCGCTTGTCATTTGCGGCTTTAGCATGAAGACTTTTCGTCTGTATACTATAACAATCTTTTTTACGGCAAGTTTTTCCCGGCAAGGGAGGCTCGAGGAGAAGGGCTCGGCTTTGGCTCACTTTAGTGCATGTAGCCATCACTAGATGGTCAAACTACCCATTGGTAATATTTGTTACTTTTTAGTTCTCCAAAAAAAAAATATTTGTTACTTTTTAATCCGTTATGTTGCTGCTGATGATAATTAATAGATCGCTGAAACTTTTTGCAAAAAATAAAGCACTGCATTTGCCATAGGGGCAAAAGCCAGCATCATGGGCTTCACACACATCCTTGAACGGCTTCTCTCTCGGGCTTAGGGGAGGTTGCTCAAAGGGATAAAGCCTAGCAGTGTCTTTGCAAAAGATGAGGGAGCATTAAAGCAAAACAAGCTACGAGATTCTCATGGATTGGGATCCACCAGGGTGCGCTGCATGCATGCACTGAAGACACGGAGCATATACACAGCTCTAGCTTGCTAGCCGCTAATCCCCTTTTATTATCTCCTTTATACAAACTGAGGCGTGTGAATTTTCACCATGCATGCATGATCTTTTCCAATCTTGCATTAGCAAGTTCAGTTATATTATACAGCCTCCGTCCTTGTTTACATGACTCCTACATATTTTGAGGTCAATCTTTGATCATTGATTTAACCAACAAAGGAGGTGGTGGTCACAAAAATAATTTGACCGAATTCATTTTCAATTAAAATTTTGAACCGTTTAATTTTTGTAGCACCTAAACCATATATTATGGATCAAATTGATGATCAAAGTTTAATCACCGAACACGAGGACACCATGTAGATATGGATGGAAGAAGTATTTGAGAAACATCAGCATAATAATTTTTCTAGATGCATTAACATTTATTTGGTGCATTCTTTCCATTAATAGATACACGTGCATGCACTATATTTGACTCCGTCCAACATAGATGTCATTCTAGGATCTTACAAAACATGTAATGCAGAACGATATACATTTTATTATGTCGACTATTACGATTATTTTTCATATGAATGATCGAATCTTCAGGCCTCTCTGCTTTCCCTGGATGCACACATGTCCATAGTCCTTATGGGTATAGACTATGGAGTGCCCTAGCTTTCAATGCAAATTAGTGAAACAAATCTACAAAGTCTTTCAGACTAGCCACAATGAGAGTATCATAAGTAGTATCATGCATGTTATATTGACAAAAATCTGATGTGGCGCATCAATTAACGAGATGTGAGAGATGGTAGCGGTATCGTAATATGATACAGAATCATAGCACGTAAAACTAGAAATTTTAAAGACAAACACATCATGTACACAAATTTGCATTGAGATTTTACAAAACATTAAATATGATGATATTATGATACTATCTTATGATACTATGCATTATGGGGGTAGTATCATAAACTAGTATGATGTGCATGATACTAGTATATGATACTTTCCATTGTGACTAGTCTCAATGATGTATGGGTTAAAAAGAATAATACCTGCCAAAGTATATGACAAACGACAACTATGAAATTTGCAACGGTTCACATAGAATGAAACACATTCACACGAGCGCACATGCCAATATATATATTTTTTTTTTGCACTATTAGTTTTGAAAAAACCACTTTTTCAAGTATCCTGACTTGAGAAGGAAAAATACTAAAGATAATACCCTTATATATAGTCATTTTCTTTGAACCTTTTTTCCTAGCATGAAAAGGCAAATGAGTTGATATCGAGCACACACAAATTAATTAGTCTACACAAGATAGTATATTTACATTATTTAGGAAAGGGTAAGTGAAGACAAGAAATATTTGAAGATTTGAACTGGTGGTCTTCTGTCCATTCTTTTTGTAGACCCTCATCGCCAACCGATACCATACAAACCTACGAATATAGCAGCAAGCTACTGTCTCCTCTACGGCCCCCAATAAATGATCAAAGAAAATTGTACATATAACTTGAGTAAACTATGTTTCACATTGCTGTTATGTTCCTTGCAATAGAACAGGTGTCTTACTGGTACTCAGCAAATCTCAATCTAGATGCATGCGTGATAATGGGGATGATCAACAAACCAAGTTGATAAGCTAGCATATACGAATAGTACTAGTAGTGAGCCTGTCAAAATATATGAAACACAAGAGATTTTGAAGAAAACTTTAGTTGAGATAGTCCAACGACTGTATACAAGTAATCTGATTCGGCATCGAAACACGATCATATCAATTTTATTTCAAGTTCATATATCGAAAGTTAAATCTGGCAAAGCATAGGCTCGTTGTATTCTAGACGAAATAAAGTACCAAGTTCTCAGGCATTTTCTCTCGAGAAAATAAATACAGCAAGGAACTCAGCATATATTATCCCATTGAATGTAATACAAATTTCAAACCTCACTTAAGTTGGAAGTATCTCACGTTGAAAATGGGCCTAATTAATCGGTGGTATGAAAACAATTGCTTATGAGCTATAGATAATTTATGGTGTTTGCATCACTAATTCAATGAAGAGAAAAGAAGAACTAAATCTATTATTTTATCAAGGGAAAAATATTATGGTTCGAAAAAGAATGTTATGGTTAAGCATCCCAAAAACATCCGAGATGCTGACAAAACACAAGAAAAAAAATTCAAGGCCAGATAAGCACAGAAGATAACAAGACAAGTATTTGCTTGAATGTAGTAACTCCTTTGAATTAACATTTGATAAATCCGTATATCACCATATAGTCAACACATACAATGAAAGCTAGCTAGGCTACCCAAACAATTAGAAATGCACTCGCCTCTCTCATAACCATACATGCACAGATCGATATCCCTTGATTAATGAAGCTGCATATGTATAATTCATCTTTTTTTCTCAATTAAAACACACCCCATCACCGTTGGCACTATGGATCCTTATGTACGCCTGCTTGCAGCTCCATGTAGAGTATACAGAATTACAGATAGCACGTACTAATAGCTAGCTAGGTGTCTTAGCGCTCGTCCCACACCTCAACTGACATGCGTATATACTTACCCAGTAGTAGACCGTAGCCCTAGAGCTCGATCAATCAGTTGCTCTTCCAGTGGCGATGGTCGCTGCCAACAACGCCAGCTCCGGCGCCGGCGGCGGTGGTGACGGCCGCGTGGTCGACCTCAGAGGAGGGGTCGCGGTCGTCGTCGTCGAGGTCGAAGCAGTCGATGCCGCAGGGGGCGTGGCCGCGGCCGAACGCGCGGATGTGGTCCTTGAGGGAGCGCTTGTGCTTGAAGTCGGAGCCGCAGGCGCAGTACCAGAGCTTGCCGCAGTTCTTCTCGTGGGTGCGCCAGTCGCCGCGCACGGCGAAGGCCTTGCCGCACTTGCGGCACATGAAGGGCTTGATGCCGTGCTTCCGCTTGTAGTGCGTCTGCAGGGTGCGGAAGTCCTTGAGCGGGCGGGCGCGCGGGTGGTCGACGTTGTTCCGGCACCCCGACGCGCAGCAGTAGCACGGCAGCCGGAGCATCGCCGTTGGCTGCGTCCCGCGCAGGGACTCGGGCCCCTTCCGGTACTGCGACCCGTGACCCCACATGTGCATCTGCATCGTATATATCCATGGATCAGAAGAAATTACACTGGTAGATCAGACAGGGTCGTTATGGTTTACACATGACATGCATCGACATGGACGAAATGGATATGGAGTAGTGGTGTGAGTTCGTTGCGTGTGTGCAGCCCGTTGGGAGCTATATGGAACCGCATTGCTGCTGCATGCACTGTGGCTAGTCAGGAGGGGGAGAGCTACGAAGGTGCAAGACGAAGTGATGGCTCTCCATCTTCACGTGCTTGGGGCACCGGGGGATGGGGGCATAATTTAAGTTGCAGAGGGACCATCTCTCATATCTTGGATGCCTAGCTAGCTGCATAGTAGATGTATCAATTGGGGAGAGAACAAAAGGGATGTTATCAAGAAGGGGTCTGAGCAAATGGACTGTGTGGCAGTGTGAGGGAGGGCACTGCTCGTGGTGGGGTTTGTTGCAGGGAAGGGTAGTCTGTGGCCGGCGTTCGCTTGCAGCGATCTGTGTAACCTTGAAGGAACTGATCAAAGAAAGATAAAGATGCCTTTTTGCTAGATCTTTCACCTCATCAGATCTCCCCCCTTTCTCTCTCTGCGATCCAGCCTGCTTCGAATTGAAAAGGCAACACAAGCACAAACTCCAAGATCGATCAGTACTAGTACTGACCAGTACCAGCATAGGAGCTCAGAGTTCTCCATGTCCATGGCCGTGACGTTCCAGAGCCATTACTGCGTGCATGCCCTCTCTCCTCCTCCCAGGTTCAGTCAAATCAAAGGTACGGCCGAGAGAGAGAGAGAGAGAGAGAGAGAGATCAAGTGCCCAGCGGCACTTGCTCCTAGATCCACCACCACTGCACCTCTCATAGGACAAAGGAAGCCAGAGGTGCATGCACAATGCTGAAATTCGAGCAGCAAAGATCAAAAAAAAAAAAAAAAAGGTTCAGAACCAAACATGCAAAATTAACCCAAAACCCTCCTACCAAGACCAAACTGAATCACAAGTTCAGAACAAACAGAAACAGAAATAAAGAAAAAGAAATCCGATGCATGCACGATCGATGCGACAAGGAATGGAAGAGATCCATCCATGAATGGATGTATTGATCCGATCGCCTCACCTGCATGTTGTTGTATCTGTTGAAGGTCTTGTAGCAGACGGGGCAGGAGAACTGCGTGGGTCCAATGAGGATCTGGGACGGGGTGGGGATCCAGTACTGCCCCTTGGTCAGCCTCCCTACGCCCAGCGACGCGCACCCCACCCCCAGCGCCATCGTGCTCCCGTCCTCCTCCTCCGCTTCCCCTTCCTCTTCTCCTTCCTCCTGCTGCTTCTCGCTTCTCTCCTCAGCTCCGCCTGCTGCTGCATCTTGTTCCTGATGGTGGCCGGCTGCTGCGTCGGAGGGGCCGGGGCTGGGAAGGCCTATGTGTAGGGCCACGGTGACCTCCCCGGCTCCCTGATCAGCAGTTTCTGCAGCTTGGTTGCTGCAGGCGGCCGTGGTGATGAGCTTGTCCTTGTGATCTTCTTCATCATGGTGTTGATGGTGGTGCTGGTGGGTTGAGGAGGAGGGCGTGAGGCTGAGGAGGGGGAGGGCTTCCCTGATGGGAGGGGACGAGGGAGATGGTGGGTGGTGGAGGTAGGAGGCGTAGCTGGGAAAGGAGGAGGAAGAAGCTGGGTTGGAATAGCGCAGGTTGTAGCCTCTCAAGAAATTCGTGTAGGGATCTCCCATGGATGGATGGATGGATGGATCGATCCACTAGCGGTGCAGCTCAAGATAGAAGAAGAACTGTGGAGGGGGGATGGCAGCTAATATAAGCCGAGAAAGAGAGAGAGAGGCTTGAGTGTATGGATCACCACGATCGAGAAGAAGAAGATGAGAGAGGAAGGCAGAGTGAGAGCGACCCAGATAAAGGCGTTGTGTGTGCGGGTAGTAGCCCTAAAGGTGCAAATGAGGCTGTAGAGGGAGAAAGGGAAGTTCACTAGAGAGAGAAGAAGAGGGAGAGGGATGAGGATCACCTGGCTGACAGCATAGAGAGAGGAAAAGTTTTGATGGCGAGTAGGAACAAAATCAAAAGGTTTGGAAGGGGAAGAAGAGGAGTGTGGATACTACACTTACTACTAGTGCTGCTGCTAGCATGTCTGTAGTCAGTAAATGGTGATTCATTCATAATTAAATCTTGGGACTTGGAAGGTTGAATTGTTCTCTCCTTCCCTTGTTATTCCCATGGAAGTATGGGAACCAAATATCCCCTACAATTCTTTAATTGACCACAGACAAATATTTATGTCACTCAACAGTTATGCCTGCAGAAAATTCTGTGACCATATACTGAAACAGTTACCCTATGAACCTGTTTCTCCTCAGCAACTTAACGTTTGTTTTAGCATGCTCAAGTAAAAGATAAAATTAAAGCAGTGAAACGTGCACATGCATGCACCATGTAGGTGTACAAAACAAACCCAAGCAGAGAGATACTAGATCACGGAGAAGAAGATGCTTAGATGGCCCAGGACTAGCTTCCATTGCATACGCTTTGCGCTAGCGACGTGCATGCCGTGACCCCACCTAGAGAGAGAGAGAAATGGTTAGAGATAGAGAGAGGGGGATGGAGTAGTACCAACAAACAACACTGTTCTGCCTTGGCCATAGGTGCAAATTAATCATATGAATTGCTTGTGTATTGCCAAGAAACAATCAAACTAACAAACTGTATGGCTATAGCTAGCTATCCCGCTTGTGGCTTTTGCTTTGCGTAGTGGATACTAAAGCATAACCTTTTTTTTGTCTGTAGCTTTTCCATGTTAAGTCATAGATTGCCTTGGTGATTAAATAATGAGTGTGCCTGCATGTTGGTTTGATGCTTGTATCTTTGTATGTTTAAAGACTCCTATTTTGATTAGTTTAGATCATGGAGCAGTTCTCCTTAATAAGTAAGCTATTTGTTGGTACAACCTGGGACAAATCACACTATACAGCGCATATGACAATTCTTTGAAAATAAATTATAACGCTCCCACTCTGTACATAATAAATACATGTCCTTTTGGAAATTGAAACGTTCTCCGAGAAGCACCTTTGATCGTTATTACATATATTGGTAATAATATAAATCCATATTCTGAAAGTATCTCTCGTGATAATTCTATACACATGCTAGTTTCAATGTGGATATCAATATGTAATAGTTAAAGTTAGTACACTTTCTAGGATGACATATATCTATGGATGGAGGCAGTATGTATTACGGAAGAACCATTATTACTTGATATCTTGGGTTTTAATCAATTTCCGATTTAACCCATGAAATCTAATATGTACAAGGCACCTTTGACCCCAAAATAGATATATTTGGCGAGTGAAAATGATCATGATTTTCACATGGTGCAACATAGCTAGAATGAAAATCATAGATTTTTCTAGATTTAGGAAAAAAAAAGGAAAACATGTTTCTTCGGATTATACAATTCGTAGAAGATTCTATGCAAACTACAGTAGAAAAATGATATGTTCAAGAAAAAAATCACAAGACTTGAAGTTATTAAAATAACTTAGAAAAAGAGAAATGTCAGAAATCTTCCAAGAATGTTTCGATTTCATGGAAATTTATGAGTTTTTTGTTTGTTTCCATAATTTTCCATTAACATCTTAGTAATTTTGACTTTCATTGTATGTAGAATGTTTATGTTATTTATTTCACTCTACTCGGATCATCGGGTTTTTGTTCAATCTTGCAAGTTTCATAATTTTTTTAATTGTGAGATTGGCGTGTGAGATAGAATAGTGCATCTATGCATCATACATATATTGCTAAGTGGCGAGGTCTACCAAGTTTATTTGGGTTATAAATATTATGTTAGAAGATGTTTGGCACTGAATATCAGAAAATAGGTACGAAATCAACCAATAGTTGAAAGAAAAATTCCCATTATCATAAAGAACAACCAAAACCCGTATTTTATCCGTGAGTCCAAAGATGGTGCTCAACATAGGTAGCACTATCTATCCGCGTGTTTCGCTTTTTTAAGGATATATATATGACAAAGGTGAAAGAAACATAAGCTAATGTTTCCGTTGAAGGGGTAGTTTTGTAGTCCATATATACTTTTGACGTGCCATTATATGCTTTTGTTGATGATGAGGCCTTTGCGATGATTTCATCAATGTAAAATCTATGTGATATATCCCCTAGTCTTCAGTAGGAGATGTGAGTGGTGTTTTATGCGTTGTATGTGTGGTCATATTCATATTGTTTTTTCTTCAATATTTATGGGCATTTAAACATAAAATTGATATGCCTGCCAGGTGATATATATTGTTCATTTATCAATTAAAAAGCAAGAACTTGATGATGTTGGAATTTTCCGTGGGATTTAGGCCTATTAATCCACTAAATTCCTGAAAATCTCAAGTGGCATCGCTAGTAGGAAAAACGTTATAGGTGACATTATGTTGGCGGCGTTTGCAAAACAGTCAATGCTACCTGTATTTTTCTACTGACGGCGTATCATTTTCACAGGCATGCCACTAATTTGTGGGGCCCAATGAATTCTTGTAATGGTAATAATGGTGGCGTGCCTTTCTAGGTCGCGCCACCAGTATTGTTGGCCAAACCCACAGTCCTCCAACTGGCAGCGTGGCTTACTGGGACACGCCACTAACATATGTTGCCTACCCCACGCTTGTGTATATGCGCGGCGGCTCAAAAACCCTATTCCACAGTTTCCCATTCGATCCGCTCCACCTGCCGATGTGCAGTTACTTCACGCCGCCACCGCCCCTTTTCTTCCATGCCCCATCCCCGTCCTTCCTCCACGCTGCCGCGGCCAGATTTCCTCCATGCAGCCCCCTTCCCCCAACCATGTTTGTTTCATCGTCGACCTGCCTCCATGTTTATGTCCACCTCGCCATCGTCCCATCTTCATCCACATCGCGGCCTCCATCGATCGGTGAGCCTTTCCCTCGTCTAGTATTTTTCAATGTAGGATTAATTGTTAGATACATTGTTTTCTAAATTTTTAGTGAAATTGTTAGATAGATTGTTATGTGAATTTGTTTTATTGTTAGTATTAGGATGATTTGTGTAGTATATTAGTATTAAGATGATTTGTGTAGTTCATATGTATAATATTGTTAGCATTAAGATGGTTATTGTGCAGATCTTGTGAATTGTAATAATTAGTACTACTATTGTACAAGGTAAATTAAATTGTAATACATTATAGAACTGTTAGTAAAATGATTTCAAATTGCATCACCATCCTCTTAAATTGTTTATGGACGATAATTTTTAGTGTCATTATACAAGTGCAGATGAATTGCAAATATTTTTTTGCCTAACAGGAGATGGTGTTATGTGATGACACTAGTACAGAATTGCCTACCACTGGCATGCAGATTTTGGCTACCATTCGCGTGTGCAGGCTCGCTAGTGCTAAGGGTTACTTGTCACGTGCGGGCTTTGCATGCAGCTAGTAGGGTACTTACCAGTCGCGTGCGGCCGCGGTAAGCTGGCACTAAGTTTAGTGGCAGCATGTTGCCCGCACTGCCAGTACTTCTAGAACTGTCCAACCGTACGGTTGCCTACGATGCCGTTTCTCTGTATTATACATACATAAGCAGTACTAAATACATATTGATATGTCTCAAATGTATCTATAATTTTTTATGCTCCATGCTTGTCTACACCAATTCATATTTGTTTTGCTTACACTTTGTTGCACTTTTACATGATTTCCGGCACTAATCTATTAACAAGTTATCACAGTGTCAGTTCTCTGTTTTCTGTTGTTTTCGTATTTCAGAAAAGTTGTACAAGAAATATTCTCGGAATTGGACGAAACAAAAGCCGAAGCCAATATTTTACCGAAACGAAGACATAGTGTAGAGGGGGGTCGAAGAGGCACCACAGGGCGGCCAGACCACCCCATGGCGCGGCCTGGGTGTGGCCCGCGCCTAGGGGTGGTGTGGGGCCCCTAGGCACCCCACCGACCTAAACCCTCCGTCTATTTATTCACGATATCGGGAAAACCCTGAAGACCCGAGCCTCCATCCACGAAAAGTTCCGTCGCGGCCGCCATTACAGAACCCATCTTGGGGGATTCTGAAGCTCTTCCCGGCACCCTACCGGAGGTGGAAATCATCACCGGAGGCATCTACATCGTCATGCCCGCCTCCGAAGGGATGCGTGAGTAGTTCATCCATGAACTATGGGTCCATAGCAGTAGCTAGATGGTTGTCTTCTCCAATTTGTGCATGATGTATATATCTTGTGAGCTCCCTACATGATCAAGATTATCTTTATGTAATCCTACATGTTGTGTTTGTTGGGATCCGATGAATATTGTATACTATTTTGAGGTCGATTATATATTCATGTCATATGTTATTTGTGATCTTCCATGCTCTCTGTTACTAGTAGATACTCTGGCCAAGTAGATGTATGTGACTCCAAGAGGGGATATTTATACTCGATAGTAGGTTCATGCCTCTAGTTTTCTGGGAGAGTGACAATAACTTCTAAGATTGTAGATGTGATGTTGCCACTAGGGAGAAAATAACAATGTTTTATCAAGGGTAATTCTATTGTTTACTTTACACACATTGCTTAATGTGATAATCTGTTGCTTGCAACTTAATACTGGAAGGGGTTCGGACGATAACCGGAAGATGAATTATTAGTCATAGACGAAGTTAGATTATGGTATATTTATTATGTTGTAATGCCCAATCAAATCTCATAGTAATCATCTTGTCACGTATGGTCCATATTCTGTCAATTGCCCAGTTCTAATTTGTTCACCCAACATGCTATTTATCTTTATGGAGAGACACTTCTAGTGAACTGTGGACCCCGGTCTTTTTTCCTTTACACTAATACAATCAGCCTGTTTTGTGTACTTACTGCAATTCATGTTCTCTTTAATTACCGCAAATATCTCTTTCCACTTGATACGTCTAATCCTTTGTGTTCAGTAAACCGGTGAGATTGACAACCTCACTGCAAGTTGGGGCAAAGTACTTTGGTTGTGTTGTGTGCAGGTTCCACGTTATTGCTGATGCCGGTAGTGCGCCCTGCCACTAGTCAGCTAGCGACACCTTCAGAAGTCACGTCTTTCTCCTACTGGTTGATTAAACCTTGGTTTCGTATTGAGGGAAAACTTGCTGCTGTGCTCATCACACCTTCCTCTTAGGGTTTCCCAACCGCTTCCACAACAACCGCCACTAAGATTGTCTGGCGCCATCACCGGAGCACCATTCCATACACACAAGCATTATGATACAATTATACCGGTGACCAAACCATTGTTTGATCTTAAATGTTAGAACCAAAGATGACAAGCTAGTTAGTACCCTAAACTAAAATCACATAGATTAGAAATGCACTCACGATGAGCAGCATTAGGATGAAAGGTGGACTTCATCCGGTTCCTGCTCATCTATCTCCTCTCTCTAGCTAGATAATGCGCGTATCTAGGTTCCACCTCCTCCAAAGTGATGTATCGTTTGCAGATGCAGTTACTAAAATGGTGCACCTGTATCCAACAGTCTTCCCAATTGGCATAGACTCTGGGAACCCTACCCTTGTAAACAACATACGACGACATTTCTATGCACAAGATAAATAATATACGCCAGTAAAGCAAATTCATAGATAATATACGATGTAGTGCCAGAACATTTAAAAAAAAGTCAAGTACCCAGAGATGGGCCTCATATAAAGATACAAGATAAAAGAGGTCTGATGACCCACAAGTATAGGGAATCGCAACAGTTTTCGAGGGAAGTAAAAACCAAATTTATTGATTCGACACAAGGGGAGGTAAAGAGTACTTTTAAGCCTTAACAGCGGAGTTGTCAATTCAGCTGCACCTGGAAAAGCACTAGTAACACGGGTGATGTGAAAGCAGCAGTAATATGAGAGCAATGGCAATATTAATACAACAGCAGTAGCACAGAGGAGATGGCACCGGAAAGTATTCCAGTGCGGAGTTGACTATAAAGCAATGATGATGATAGAAGGATCGGGGTTCCCAGCTATCTACACTAGTGGTAACTCTTGAAATAACAATTGTTGGGTGAACAAATTACGGTTGGGCAACTGATAATGTGGGGGCATGACAATGCATGCTATGATAAGATAAAGTTTACTGTAGTATTTAATTGGGCATTACAACATAATACATAGACCGTAATCCAACTACGTCTATGACTAATAATCCACCTTTAGATTATCATCCGAACCCCTTCCAGTATTAAGTTGCAAGCAACAGACTATCGCATTAAGCAATGTGTGTAAAGTTGTTGGAGATATGCCCAAGAGGCAATAATAAAGTGGTTATTATAATATCTTTGTGCTTATGAAAAATGTTTGCATACCATGCTATAATTGGATTAACCGAAAACATTGATACATGTGTGTTATGTAAACAACAAGGAGTCCCTAGTAAGCCTCTTGTATAACTAGCTTGTTGATTAATGGATGATCATGGTTTCGTGATCATGAACATTGGATGTTATTGATAAAAAGGTTATGTCATTAGTTGAATGATATAATGGACACACACCCAAATGAGCGTAGCATAAGATCAAGTCATTAAGTTCAATTTGCTATAAGCTTTCGATACATAGTTGTCTAAGTCCTTCGACCATGAGATCATGTAAATCACTTACACCGGAA
>NC_061508.1:292216675-292279380 GCF_022539505.1 Lolium rigidum
AAGGTATTGCTAAGGTTAAAGAACGACTTCACATCAGACAGCACCCCGAGGGAAAACTTGCTGCTGTGCTCATCATACCTTCCTCTTGGGGTTGCCCAACGAACGTGTGAAATACACGCCATCAGTGGTCAACACGAAAAATGTTCACCTTGATGAGCTCTTGGATGAGGTGCAAAGAGTTGGCAGGGTTTGGTTTGAAAATTTCTTAATAGAAGGGCTCAAAGTGGGTAAGATATTAAAAAGGTCAAAAGTGACCATTATCACATGCCACATGCAATTTTCATTTCTTTGATTTTTGATTTGATTTTTCTTGACCCAAATGATGTTGTTGAGTGTTGAAATGCTCTAGAGGAGTGATCCAACCATTCTCCACAAGTCTTAGGGTCAAGATCCTCAAATTCACAAATTTGCTATTTACTATCATATGCCTCTATGGCATTTTTATTTTCTTTTTATTTTCTTTTGTTTCACCTTGGGTTTGATTTGTTGATCACTAGGTAGGGTTGACTAATGTTTTCAAAACCTCTACACAAGGTAGAAAGGTCTAAATAAAAGTTTCACAAAAATAGTCATAGGCACATAGGCCCTTTCCTTATTTGGTTTTAACTTGGATGGTGAAAAGAGGGGTGAGGTTTAGGGTTTAAGATCATTTCAAAAATACTTCAACAACAATCATGGCAATAGCACAAGAATTAAGCATGAGTACTAGGCATAGCACAATTTGTAATAAAAGTTTTTGTTGGTTCTCATTTTTGGAAAAAGGGATATTCATTTTCTCTTTGTTTGAATTTTTTTGGGATGTTACACAACAGCTCTCAACCCTGCAAGATATTTGCAACTCCACACACTTGCGCACGTAGCCGCCGACCACGAAGCGGTAAGTTGCAACCGTCTAATTCCCAATGGAATAGCAGATCACACAAGACTTTTCAGATCTACACAATATCAAGCAATATGGTGTAGGGAATTCAATAGTTTTGCAGAGCAAACAACTAAGAACTAGGGTTTATCTTAAACGTGGTCTAAAGCAGCTAAGGGGGCGTCCTGGGCACTTATATAGGAGTCCGGGACGACTTCTGGTCGAAAAGATACAAGAATAACCGACCCAGAATAGATCTGGTCGAGACAGACTCGGACACGGCCGGTCTGGGGGCCGGTCGACCGGGCCTGGGACCGGGCTGGCCGGTTCAAACCGGGCCGGGGACCGGGTTCCAACCGGGCACTGGAATTGTCGCGCAGTAACGTCTCCGGTTGGCATCAGCGTGGCGCCCAGTCGGCGCCGGGGTGGATCCGGCCTGCCGCCCGGTCAGGCCGGGCCAGGGACCGGGCGCGCCGGCGTGGCGGCCGGTCTGACCGGGTGCTGGGCCGGCCTGGACTTCGTCTTCTCCTCTCGCGCATGCCTCACTCTCCTCCCTCGCGCGTCCATGAGATATCTTCATGTCCAGCTCCTTGTCCAGCTCCACGTCCATCTTCACGTCCAGCTTCTCTCCTCCTCGTGCGATGCTTGTCTCCTCTTCATACCTGATGATACATAAGTAATGGGACTTAGGTAGTATAAAGTTCTGATAAGTCAAAGTATCGTTTAGGAACAAGTTCACCTATTGTTTAAGTAGCTTCGCACGAGCCCTTGTAATAGGTTCAATCCGAACTTCATTGGACTTGAGCTTCACAGCAGGTTCATCTTCAGTTGGTAATGACGGAGGTGGTAGTGAGGTAGGGATGTCCTCATCATCTCCCCCCCCTTCAAAAGGCGTCGACCTCGACGCTCCAAGGTCTTTTCCGTCATATGGTGTCAAATCAGCAACGTTGAAAGAATTACTGACACCAAACTCATCAAGTGGAAGATCTATCGAGTATGCATTATCATTGATCTTAGCAAGCACTTTGTAAGGACCAGCACCACGAGGAAGCAACTTGGACTTCCGTAGCTTCGGGAACCTATCCTTGCGAAAATGTACCCAGACCATGTCACCAGGCTTGAACAACATCTCCTTCCGCTTCTTGTTCATCCTTGCAGCATTGCTCTTGCCTTTCTTCTCTATCAACTCTTTAGTCTTCACATGGATCTTTCGCACAAAAGCTGCCCTCTTGGATGCCTCCATATTAACTCTCTCATGTATGGGCAAAGGCAATAAGTCAAGTGGAGTAATGGGTTTGAAACCATACACCACCACAAAAGGACACAGCTCCGTGGTAGAATGTACCGCCCTGTTGTAAGCAAACTCCACATGCGGCAAACAATCTTCCCACTCCTTCAGGTTCTTCTTGATCATGGATCTCAACAGTTGTGAAAATGTTCTATTCACCACTTCAGTTTGTCCATCAGTTTGGGGATGACAAGTAGTACTGAAAAGTAGCTTCGTCCCAGACTTTCTCCACGAGCGTCTTCCAGAAGTAGCTCATAAACTTCACGTCACGATCAGAAACAATAGTCTTCGGGACTCCATGTAGTCGTACAACCTCCCTGAAAAACAGGTTAGCAATATCCGATGCATCGTCGCTTTTGTGGTAGGCAATAAAGTGTGACATCTTAGAAAATCTGTCCACTACCACAAATATAGAATCATGGCCTCTTTTAGTACGGGGCAAACCCAACACAAAATCCATACTAATATCCTCCCAAGGTGTAGTAGGTGCCGGTAAAGGAGTATACAAACCGTGAGGCTTCAGCTTGGACTTGGACTTGTTGCAAGTAATGCACCTCTTCACGTACCTGTCCACATCCCGCCTCATCTTTGGCCAATAAAAGTGGTCAGCTAGCATGAGTAGCGTCTTCTCACGCCCAAAGTGACCCATCAAACCTCCGAGCATGTGATTCCCGCAATAAGAGCAAACGCACGGACGATTACGGAACACATAGTTTGTTAGCTCTAAACAAGAACCCATCATGTATGTGATATTTTCCCATGCTTTACCAAGAGCACATAAGCGATATGGTTCAGCAAAATCATGATCGGTAGCATACAAATCACATAGCACTTCTAATCCAGGAATTTTAACATCAAGTTGAGTTAATAGCATATTCTTCCTAGATAGAGCATCAGCAACAATATTATCTTTTCCCTTCTTATGCTTAATAATGTATGGAAAGTAGACTGAGCTTTCAGGTATTTTAAAGCTTCATGATCAGAATGTATGATAAATTCTTTTGGCCACAAGTAATGTTGCCAAACCTCAAGAACTCTAATTAAAGCATACAATTCTTTATCATATATAGGATAGTTCAACTTAGCACCAGACAGGTTTCTCGGAAAAATATGCAATTGGACGACCCTCTTGCATCAACACACCACCAATTCCAATACCACTAGCATCACATTCAATCTCAAATTGCTTATTGAAATCAGGAAGTGCAAGCAACGGTGCAGAAGTTAACAATCTCTTAAGTTCATCAAAAGCATGATCTTGGGCTGCGCCCCACACAAATATTACACCCTTTTTAGTTAACTCATTAAAAGGTGCAGCAATAGTACTAAAGTTGGGCACAAATCTTCTATAAAACCCAGCTAGACCATGAAAACTTCTAACTTGACTCACATTCATGGGAGTAGGCCAATTTTGAATAGCTTCAATTTTAGACACATCTACTTCTACTCCATGCTTAGAGACAACATAACCTAGAAATATGACCTTATCTTTGCAAACTGTGCACTTCTCAAGATTACCATAGAGTTTATTATCACGCAACACTTGCAAAACATGTCGAATATGTATAGTATGATCAGATTCATTGCGGCTGTACATTAATATGTCATCAAAGTACACAACCACAAACTTGCCTATAAATTCACGCAAAACATGGTTCATCAGTCTCATGAAAGTGCAAGGTGCATTAGTCAAACCAAAAGGCATTACTAACCACTCATATAAACCAAATTTTGTTTTAAATGCTGTTTTCCACTCATCCCCTTCTTTCATCCTAATTTGATGATAACCACTGATACGTCTCAAACGTATCTATAATTTCTTATGTTCCATGCTAGTTTTATGACAATACTCACATGTTTTATATACACTTTACATCATTCTGATGCATTTTCCGGTACTAACCTATTAACAAGATGCCGAAGCGCCAGTCCTGTTTTCTGTTGTTTTTGGTTTCAGAAATCCTACACAGGAAATATTCTCGGAATTGGACGAAACAAAATCCCACGGTCTTATTTTCCACGGAGCCTTCCAGAACACCGAAGAGGAGACAAAGAGGGGCGACGAGGCGGCCACACCATAGGGGGGCGCGGCCCCACCCCTGGCAGCGCCGCCATATGGGGTGGGCCCCTCGAGCTTCCCCCGACTCTGCCCCTTCGCCTATATAATCCTTCCATCGCGAAAACCCTAGTACCGAGAGCCACGATACGAGAAAAGTTCCAGAGACACCGCCGCCGTCAACCTCATCTCGGGGGGTTCTGAAGGTCGCCTCCGGCACCCTGCCGGAGAGGGGAATCATCACCGGAGGGCTCTACATCACCATGCCCGCCTCCGGACTGATGCGTGAGTAGTTCATCCTTGGACTATGGGTCCATAGCAGTAGCTAGATGGTTGTCTTCTCCTCTTGTGCTATCATGTTTAGATCTTGTGAGCTGCCTATCATGATCAAGATCATCTATTTGTAATGCTACATGTTGTGTTTGTTGGGATCCGATGAACATGGAATACTATGTCAAGTTGATTATCGATTTCTCATATATGTGTTGTTTATGATCTTGCATGCTCTCCGTTGTTAGTAGAGTCTCTGGCCAAGTTGATACTTGTGACTCCAAGAGGGAGTATTTATGCTCGATAGTGGGTTCATGTCTCCATTGACTGCGGGGAGTGACGAGCAACCCCTAAGGTTGTGGATGTGCTTGTTGCCACTAGGGATAAAACATCAATGCTTTGTCTAAGGATATTTGTATTGTTTACATTACACACAGTACTTAATGCAATTGTCTGTTGTTTGCAACTTAATACTGGAAGGGGTGCGGATGTTAACCCGAAGGTGGACTTTTTAGAATTGATGCATGCTGGATAGCGGTCTATGTTCTTTGTCGTAATGCCCTAAGTAAAACTCATAGTAGTCATCATGATATGTATGTGCATTGTTATGCCCTCTCTATTTGTCAATTGCCCAACTGTAATTTGTTCACCCAACATGCTATTTATCTTATTGGAGAGACACCACTAGTGAACTGTGTACTCCGGTCCATTCTTTTACATCTGAAATACAATCTACGCAATCATTGTTCTCTGTTGTTCTTTGCAAACAAACATCATTCTCCACACCATACGTTTAATCCTTTGTTTACGAGCAAGCCGGTGAGATTGACAACCTCACTTTGTTAAGTTGGGGCAAAGTATTTTGATTGTGTTGTGCGGGTTCCACGTTGGCGCCGGAATCCCTGGTGTTGCGCCGCACTACACTCCTTCACCAACAACCTTCACGTGGCCTTCATCTCCCTCTCGGTTCGATAACCTTGGTTTCTTACTGAGGGAAAACTTGCTGCTGTACGCATCACACCTTCCTCTTGGGGTTCCCAACGGACGTGTGCTTCACGCGTCATGAACCACTACACAAATCAATTTTAGAGAAAACAGCAGCACCACTCAATTCATCTAGCATATCCTCTAAACGGGGAATAGGGTGACGATATCGAATAGTAATATTGTTTATAGCTCTACAATCTACGCACATACGCCATGTACCATCTTTCTTAGGAATTAGAATAACAGGAATAGCACAAGGACTAAGGCTTATACGGATATAACCTTTGTCGAGTAGCGCTTGTAATTGCTTCTGTATCTCCTTCGTTTCTTCGGGGTTTGTTCTATATGGTGCCCGATTGGGTAGCGAAGCTCCGGGAATCAAGTCGATTTGATGCTCAATACCTCGCAATGGTGGAAGTCCTGCGGGTACCTCATCCGGAAACACGTCACCAAATTCCTGCAAAACATTAGAAACACCAAGAGGAAGAGGGGTCATGTCATTAGAAACCAAAACCGTACCCCTGTACAAAAGCACAAGTGGCATGGCTGTAGGATCCTCACTAAATTCTCTCATGTCTTCTTTGGTGGCTAATGAAACTAAGGAATTCACTCTCTCACTTTTCGTTATATCACTCACGACATTACAATTCTCTCGCCTATCTAAAGAAGCATCCTCCAAGTTTACTTCAATTTTCTGACGAGATTCATTGACAATTTGCTGTGGTGACATAGGCTGTAAGTTGATTTTCTTGCCCTTGAACTCCAAGTGATATGTATTGGCACGGCCATTGTGTTGCACAGAACGATCATATAGCCAAGGCCGACCCAATAGCAGGTGACACACCGTCATAGGAACCACATCAAAATCAATGCAATCCTTATACGGTCCAATAGCAAATTCAACACGCACCATGTGGTTTACCTTCATCCCACCATTGTCACTTAACCACTGAATATAGTATGGATGCGGGTGCGGTAGATACTTCAACTTCAGCTTGGTACACAATTCCTTGCTTGCTAAATTGCGGCAACTTCCGCCATCAATAATGACCTTGCAAGCCTTGTCAGGACCAACTAAAGCCTTTGTTTGGAACAAATTGCAGTGCTGAGTAGATGCACTAGGCAACACATTAAGAGCACGCTGCGACACAACAATGGTGCGAGCATCAGATGGATATGCATCTTCACCATCAGTGGCATAGTCATCATCTTCTGGAGCATTAGGATCAACATCATCTCCAGTCTCGTACTCATTGTCCTCATTGATAATCATGACTTTGCGGTTAGGGCAATCTCTCTTGAAGTGACCTTTGCCACCACATGTGTGACAAGCCATATCACGGTTACGCGTAGTAGACATGTTAGAGCCACTCGTACTTGCAGCAGATTCAGACTTCTTTGTGTTAGACACATTGGAGACCGTCTTGCTAGGCGGAGTAGAGTAAGGTGCGGAGCGCGTCGATGGCGCCGGCGCCGTAGGTGGAGCCGCGCGGGGTGTGAAGCGCCCAGCTCCTGAAGCTCGACCTTTAATCTTTGCTTCGTCAGCCAACTGTGATTCAGCTTCTCATGCATGATGTAGCTACTCATTCATAGTGGTGAAACTATAATGACGAACAATGCCTTTGATCTCATACTTCAAACCATTGAGAAAACAAGTCATTGTCATCTCAAGGGATTCTTTGACACGGCCACGCTGCATGAGCATCTCCATCTCCATGTAGTATTCATCAATAGTCTTCACACCTTGTCTCAATAGGGTCAACTTATCAAATAAAATGCGCAAATAATTTGTGGGCACAAAACGCTCAGTCATTGCCGCCTTCATAGCACGCCACGTGATAATAGGCTGTTCACCATCTTCTTCGCGAGCACGAACAAATCGATCCCACCAACGCAAAGCATAACCATCAAATTCGGAAGAAGCAAGCTTTATCTTCCTATCTTCAGTATAATGTGGATGTAAACTCCATAACTTCTCAATCTTGAGCTCCCAAGTGAGGTATTCTTCAACATCAGCTCCTCCTTCAAACTTGGGTATAGAAAACTTGGGCTTACCAAATCCATCTTCCTTGTCATATCCACGACCATTGCGACCAAGTGGAGCCCAACCTCGAGGATGATCACCACGACCAGGGGCTTCATCAGCATCTTCATTTTGTTGTCGCTGTTGATTTGTAAGATTCTCAATAGACATTGTCAAAGTTCGAAGACTGCGTTGGATATCCGTTACTTGATCAGCCATTGCGGTGACGGTCTCATTAGTAGCATCCAGCTTTTGGTTGATCTCTTGGACCTCTCTCCTAAGCACATCATCCTGAATGCGGAATTCACGTCGCATCTCATTACGAAGAGCCTCAAACTCCCTCCATGTAATCAAATCCGCAGAGTTCTTGTTCTCCTGGTTAACAATTTTTTCGTCACTAGCAGACATGATTAGTAGGTTAGTGCACTAAATCAAAAATATATGGTGGTACTCTCACAACTCACTCAAAACTGATAAGAAAAGGAAATCTTACCGCTCCAAAGTGAATTAGTATTGCTTACCACTTGTAGCGACAACTAGTGCACGGATGTAGCGAAGCGAATATCAAGGGTATAAGACAAATCACACGGCAAAGCAGGATATATGTGGGGCTGTAGGTGGGCTACCTATTTGCACCAATAACAAGTTCTAGCGCTGACCGTAGACAACCAATGATACTCACACAAGGCGATAAATGTGGCAATGCAACTATATGGAGGAAAGGTTGCAATGCATTAGAGAGACGCTAGCAAAGCTCAACGAGACAGGCACAAGATTGGTCAACTACGGGTGCAGTAAAGTAAACTTAGGCCTTCTCTTGATTCTTCTAGCACTTCACTTTTCTTTTGGGATTTTTCTATTGTAGAACGCAGCTATGTAGCTCTTTTTGCTTCTTTTCAATTTTCTGTTTTTTTATGACACAACTCCTTGATAACACGGCCAACTAGATATGCAAAGCACCAAAACCCTAATGAGCAGCCTGTCGAGCGGTAAAACTAGTCTCTTCTAGGAAAGTTCCTAGTCACTTTATATCGATAGGCTGTGTCTATGGTTGGGAACAAGCACACAGTACACTATGTGGACTCAGAGTAATAAAAACTGAAACTAGATGGAATAGAGACTCAAACCCTAACAATACTAGATGCAAGAAAAAGATACGCAAAAACAACTACGAAAAGCAACTAAAACTCGAAATTAGTGCAATCTAAGGCTATGGCAAACCCTAACCCTAATTGTTTTTGGCTTTTTCTGGATAGGAAACACTCACAACTCAACGATGGGGTGGATTGTGGATGGCTTACCGAGGGAACCCGAGAATCTGATACCAAGATGATAAGGGGTGGCCTGATCTTCTCAGTAAGCAACGGTGGTGATGATGATCATGGGGTGATTGCAGCGGAGGAACTTGGATGAAGTGGATGATAACTTGTATGACGCAACGAGATCTCTCGATTGGTCCCTGTCACCAATGCAACAGCTCTCAACCCTGCAAGATATTCACAACTCCACACACTTGCGCACGTAGCCGCCGACCACGAAGCGGTAAGTTGCAACCGTCTAATTCCCAATGGAACAGCAGATCACACAAGACTTTTTCAGATCTACACAATATCAAGCAATATGGTGTAGGGAATTCAATAGTTTTGCAGAGCAAACAACTAAGAACTAGGGTTTATCTTAAACGTGGTCTAAAGCAGCTAAGGGGGCGTCCTGGGCACTTATATAGGCGTCCGGGACGACTTCTGGTCGAAAAGATACAAGAATAACCGACCCAGAATAGATCTGGTCGAGACAGACTCGGACACGGCCGGTCTGGGGGTCGGTCGACCGGGCCTAGGACCGGGCTGGCCGGTTCAAACTGGGCCAGGGACCAGGTTCCAACCGGGCGCTGGAATTGTCGCGCAGTAATGTCTCCGGTTGGCATCAGCGTGGCGCCCGGTCGGCGCCGGGGTGGATCCGGCCTGCCGCCCGGTCGGACCGGGCCAGGGACCGGGCGCGCTGGCGTGACGGCCGGTCTGACCGGGTGCTGGGCCGGCCTGGACTTCGTCTTCTCCTCTCGCGCATGCCTCCCTCTCCTCCCTCGCGCGTCCATGAGATATCTTCATGTCCAGCTCCTTGTCCAGCTCCACGTCCATCTTCACGTCCAACTGCTCTCCTCCTCGTGCGATGCTTGTCTCCTCTTCATACCTGAATATACATAAGTAATGGGACTTAGGTAGTATAAAGTTCTGATCAGTCAAAGTATCGTTTAGGAACAAGTTCACCTGTTGTTTAAGTAGCTTCGCACGAGCCCTTGTAATAGGTCCAATCCGAACTTCATTGGACTTGAGCTTCACAGCAGGTTCATCTTCAGTTGGTAATGACGGAGGTGGTAGTGAGGTAGGGATGTCCTCATCAAGAGGTGGCGGCGAAGGCCGGTGCCGTCTGTCACGTAGCCCTCGGTGCGGCGCAGGTCAGGCGAATCGTTCAGGTCGGTGAAGCGGAAGGCACCGCTGCCCCGAGCCGTTAAATCCGGCGAGAACGGCGCGTTGTTGTCGACGGTCATGTCGATGTCCCCGAACTCGGGGGAGTAGCGGGCGCGGCCATCCATCTGCGACAACCGCATCTGCGAGATCGACGGCGCGACCGCGGTGTACCCCGCGTAGTAACCCGGCGACGACGGGAGCTCGAGATGCTGTTGAGGCCGCCGCCCAAGCTCAGGCATGCTTCCGCAGAGGCCGCCACTTTCTTTGCATCGATGGAGGCGATGCGGCGCCTCCTGCGGTCGGCCGTCATGAGGGAGCAACGTTCCATATCTTTCTCCCAATCCTCCTGCGGCATGGTCACCGGCTTCTCCTTCGGCGCGACGGTGCGCGTCTTCGGCGGCGCCTTCGTCGATGGCTTCACCGGAGCCTTTCTCTTCGGTGCCATGGCGCGGCGGCGAGGGTTTTTCGGGTTGGAGGCTGGATGGGAGATGGAGCGGCTGGCGGGAGAAATGAGCGGCGGAGGGGACAGGGTTTTGGGGGAGAAGATGTATATTTCATCGCCGTGTGGCTCATAGGCGGCTCCCACGCCCAAAATTTTCAGCCTCGCGAGGCGCCGGCGCTCCCGATTCGTGCCCTTGGCGAAGGGACCATCACGGGGTTGCCGGCGCTTCTATTGGGCTAAAAAATCCGTCGGCGCCCCCAAGAAATCGAGCGGTCGCCCCGTATTAAACGGGGCCGCGGAGGGGAGTTCGGTTTCTAAACCCTACTCCCCTCCACCGCTTTCACTCCCGCCGCCGCCGCCTGCCTCCTCTCCGGCGAGCCATTCCGCCTCCTCTGACGCTGCTCCGCCGCTTCTGCCACCACCCCTCCGTCCGCAATGGGGCGGTTAAGACGCATAGGTAGGGGAGGGGGCCGAATCGGCGGTGGAGAAGAACCTCGATGTCCGCCGGGTGTACGAGCGGAGCAGACCGCGCGAGGCGGTCGTGCTCCGACGGCGCATGGAAGCGGGCGGGCCGGAAGTGGCCGCAAGTTATCGCGCGCTGGCAAGCGCGCGAGGAGGCGGCCGAAGAAGGAGATGCCGAGGCGCCCCCCGCCGTCTCGTGCATCCCGCTGCTGCCGGCGCTGCCCCCCGCGCGGCAACGACGACAATGACGCCGACGGGCTGCCTCTAGCCTGCGAGAGCACCTCCGAGGCGGCGGCCTTCGAGGTGGCGGCGCTCATCGTCTCCTAGGAAACGCCGGCGAGCAAAAACCCTCCGTCGCCGACAGGAAGCGCCCCGGTGACACTCTAGTCGATCCAGGGACTAATCTAGTCGTTTTAGGTCCCTAATTACCGAATGTAGGTCGAACAAGTATGTATTTTCCTAGGTTAATGTAAATTATCGACGAATTCAGCTTGATCGGAGCAAATCGGGTTCAATCGCGAGTTAGATTTTCCCGTGACGTTTGATTTCCGCGATTTCCGCTTTTTCAGTTCGCGAGTTTGGTTTCTGTTCTACGCCGTGACGAAATCCAACTTTCTTCAACAGTTCGGGAAACCGAACTCGATGTTTTCGGTTCCGCGATATATAGGCTCTGCTAGAGATGCTCTTAGTACACATGTGGTTTTGAAAGTCAATCTTGAGTTGACTTTTGTTCATGTTTACACCTTCGCTGTGGCACGCGCGTGGCTTATATAAGGGCATCTCTAGCGGCGCGACGCATTTCGGACGCCCAAAAGTGGTCGCGAGCGTCCGTTTGCGTCGCCCCATGGACTTATTTTGTCCGCTCGTCCGTTTGCGTCTGGGTGTGCTCCCACCGGGGCGATCCATTTTTTTGAATTGTAACATAGTACAAACATTGAAAGTAGTACATAAAAATGCATAAAAACTATAGAAAGTAGATCTATAGGCCTAGACTACTTCCTTCCTGACGGGCCGGCACCGTCGTTGCGTCGCTCCGTCGCCTGCTTCTCGGCCGCCTCCCGCGCGGCCGATATGGCTCGGTGCGCCGCCGCGTCCTCTTGCAGGCACTGCTCCAGCCTCGCGTTGGCGGCCTCCTCTTTGAGCGTCTCGAAAGACACGACGAGGGCCCGCTGCTCGGCCGCCTTCTCCTCCGGCGTCGGCGCATCAGGGTCATCGGAGGACCAAGATATCTCCGAGTCGGAGTCCTCGGCTGCAGCGGCGGCCGCCAGCCTGCGCTGTTCCAGCTCGGCGTCCAACGCCGCGTGGCCCGCCAGCTCCTCCTGTGCTTCCTTCTCCGCTTCAGCCAGGGCCGCGGCGTCCCTGACCGGGTGGAGGAGATCGGTGCTATCTTCGGAGTCGAACTCCTCGGAGGAGCTCGACGCCGGAGGAGGTGGAGTGGGAGGTGAAGGTGGAGGTGGAGGCGCGGCAGCCTGGCCGCGTCCGGCGCTGCTCATGGTGGATCTGCTTGAGAGGAAGCGGCGGTACGGCAGCGGCGGCTAGGGTTTCTGGGGAGGAGATGAGATGCTCGCGCCCCTGTATATACAGGTCGGAGGCAGGGCGACAGCCGCACCACGCGTGGCATCGCCATTACTACGTGCGCAGAGGTAGGCGACGGCCGCGCGCCACGCGAGGCATCGCCATTAACGCGGCCGCAGACTGCCGAAGCGACGCCTCGGTGCCAGTACTGGCGGAGAAGACGCATCGACGCTGCGCACGCTCGCGGAAGCCGAGGCATGCCATTAACGCGACCCTGCAGCGCGCCGCCCGGAAGTAATGCCGCGGAAGACGAAGCAGTTGTGCCGCTTCCAAAAATCGAAACAATCGGGACTTTTCGGAGATTGGATGCAGTTACTAATTCATGATCTGGCATGCGGGCCCGTGCGAGGACTGAGCAGATATTTTCCGTGACCGTCGAGCGTCCGCCGAGACGCAAACCTGGCCCGGTCACTTTGCGTCGCGCCGCTGGAGATGGTGCACGATGCATTTTCGGTCACGGCGGACACAAACGGTCGCTCAGCGTCCGTTTGCGTCGCGCCGCTAGAGAGATGCCCTAAGCAGCCGGCGCATCCACCCTCTATTTCTTGTATTTGCCTAGTATCACGTATTCGCTTCTTTCCTCCTTTTTTTTTTTGTCTTTGGTATGCTCGCCTCTTTCCCTATCGTCGGTTTGGTACTCTCCGGTCGTTGCCATCGAAGAATGGGGAGCGGGCCGAGTGAAGGAGAGGAATAAGGACATCTCCAATAGGGCGACGTATTTCGAATGCCGAAATTATCCGTGCACGTTCATTTGCGTCATCCTAAATGGTCGAAATCGACCGTACGTTCGTTTTGCGTCTGCGGGTGGCTCAATCGGCACGACGTATTTTTTCGATTTTGCATTTTTTGAACATAAAAACATAAATTACATAGTAAAAGAAAGCAAAATAAAAACCCTAAGAACTCCTGCGCCTACTAGTTCTCGTCGTCGCTGTCAATCACGACGAGCTCCGGTACTGGCCATGGCCAGTTGGGAATCAGCGGAACATACGCCGATGCCGCCGGCGGTGGTGGAGGTGGAGCAGCCCAGGCCGGTGGTGGAGGTGGAGCAGCCCAGGCCGGTCGTGGAAGTGGAGCAGCCCACTCCGGTGGTGGACGTTGAGCAGCCCAGGCCGGTGGTGGAGGTGGAGGCCCCCACGGATTGTACGGCGGAGGTGGAGGCGGCGGTTTGATTAACTTGAAATGAATTTTAATTAAGGGGTTCTTTAATTAATGGTGGATGGTAAGTTTCTAGAGAGAATAGTGTACGATTTGATCATGGTTTAAAAAAACACTAACTTAGATTAAATCTATTAAAAAAACTTGAATCTCAGGTTGATCTTGGATCATGACGATGGTGTATTCAAGGTTGGAGTGCTTCACTGCTTCATTTTCGGGTTTATAAACCGGCTAGCAGTACTGTAAAGTGGCGAGGTAGTTGTAATTTTATATGTACAGTACGAAAGTTCACCCCCATGTTAATTCTCAAATTCGGATGTCAAAAGGCGCCTACGATCTGATTCACCGTTGGACAAGACTCATATACACGAGGGAGGTACAAGCGTGCCTCCGGCGATACCACCGGCGACATTCGCGCACCGCGACTCGGTGGCGACGCTACGCTTGACGTAACTAAGGTCGATGTCCCTGAGCTCTAGGCCATGGCATGGGTTCGCGCCGCTGCAGGACAGCTTCACGGCGACCTGCGTGGCCGACACGCCCCTGATGTTCTTGAACTTGACGTCGCTTATCTTGACCACGGACGGCAGCTGCGCCTGCATGAACAGACGGTCGAATGCATATCGAATCCAGTGATGAGAGAGTGAAACCCAGCCAATGTACGGTCGGTTTCGTGGACAAGGAATCGAGATATGTGGGTGGGTTCTGACCGATTCATGGCGGCAGGAGATGGAGCTGTAGGGGCAGTACTCCTGGTCGATGATGATGGGGTTGCGAACCTTCCTCATGACGATGTCCTCGAAGACGAGCCCGGACACAACGGAGCCCGGGCGGACGCCACCGCGCCAGGTCTTGATCCGCACGCCGTTGGCCGTGCCGGCGAAGGTGCAGTTGGACACGCGCAGGCCGCGCACGTCCTGTTCCCCCGGGCGCCTCCCGAGGCTGCCGACGCTGATGCCGTGGCCCGGGCCGCAGGAGACCCCGGACACGGTGATGTCGGCGCTGCCGGGGCCGACGGAGACGCAGTCGTCCCCGGTGGCGACGGCGGTGTCGGTTATGCGCACGTTGGAGGAGGCCTGGATGTGGACGCCGTCCGTGTTGGGGCTGTCCCGCGGCGCCCGGATGGTGACGCGGTGGATGGCCACGTCCTGGCTGCCGATGATGATCACGTGGAAGAACTTGCTGTCCAGCGACGTCACCCCCGTGATCGTCACGTTCCTCACGCGCCCCAGCTTGATCGACTGCCCGCCCGCCCGGAGAAATGGTCAAGCTAATTAAAGCCCACGTCGCCGCCATGGTGGCTGAAAGTGTGAGAGAGTAGTTGCGTGGCTTACGACGGGGAGGGGCGTGCAGTTCGGATTCCTGGGGCACTCGTTGAGGTGCCACGACGAGGCGCCGCGGCCGTCGAACGTGCCGCCGCCGGTGACGAGCAGCCCGTCGACGTTGGCGAAGTTGATCCACTCGTGGCTGCCACGGAACGCGGCCAGGTCGTCCGGCGCGCGGAGGACGCCGGAGAGGCGCAGCTCCATGTAGCCCTTGCACGGGCCGCGGAAGACCACCGGGTGAAGCCGGTACTCGCCCTTGGGAACCACCACGGACGGCCTCCCCGGCGACGCGCAGGCCTTAGTCCACGTCCGTAGAAAAGCCTGCGCAAAGAAACCCATTCAGAAACAAATTAAGCTCCTACAAATTCCTGGTTGCGCAAATGATGGACTATCGAACTCCGACGATCGATTACCTTGGAGTCATCCGTCTCACCGTCGGCGATCGCGCCGAAGTCCATGACGTCGAACACCTGGCGGCCGGCATGAGCGACCTGCAGGCACCACCTAGCCGTGACCAGAAAAAACAGAGCGGCAAGGGGAAACGCCATGTCTGATAGTCTTCTGTGCAGAAACAAACTCATCACGCGATGAGCATAGCATGAATGTCTTTCCATCTTATAATCATGCGGCCGGGGTCGATCGAATCGGAAGCAGCTGCTGCAGGCGCAAAGGCACCAGGGCCTTGTTCTGTTATGCTTCATGCATGCTGCCAGTGCTCAAATAACGCATTCTTGGAGCTCTGTGGTACTATAATGTTGTTTGTTACGCGATTACAGCAGAACGAAAGGGAAAAAATAGCGTTGTTAGTTAGGCTGCTGCTCTTGCCATGAGCCCCTGTTTTCTACCACGTTTGGTGGCTACATTGTCTCTCGCCTAAGTAGCAGTAGGCTGCTTGGCAAGGGCAGGCACGTGGATTTCCGCTTATGATTTGTTGAAATAAGATTTTTTTTTTCGAGGTTGACGGGGGCGGTGGAAATCCCCACCGCTTGTTATATTTCCACGAAAGTAGCCTGGCAGGCCCATGTTCTTACAACAGATATGGAGAGATACACGGGGATACAAGGGAGAAGAAGACAATAAAATACAGAAAAAGCAAACTAGAAAGGGGAACACAAAGGGGAGGGGGAGGTTAGCAACCGAAGCCAACCGAACCCCCCGGGAGGTCAGCTCCATAAAGGACAGTCTTTGCGACTTGGCCTGGCGAGCGAAGGACGGCGACGAAGACCTGCAGAACCGAGACCAAGCACAGTCGAAGGGCGTCGGATAGCCGAGACTGGGGCGACGACACCGGTGTGCCGACCCCGTGGTCGAAGGGCGATGCAGAGACGAGTCACGCCACAAGCACAAGCAAAACAAAGCCAAAACCCGACATCACCTTGAGGACCTCACGCCGACCGCAAGGCGAGCAACTCCGGAGAGAAACCACACCGCAAGCAGACAGAGGGAGCAGGTGGTGGAATACGTGGAACCCATTAGAAGCACACGAAGAAGCGTCCCGGCACGGACGAAGGGCGTCGGATAGCCGAGTCCGTGCGGCGACACCGGTGTGGCGCCGGCGATGCCAAGGCGGTGTGCCGCCAAGACCAACACAGTCGAAAGGCGTCGGATAGCCGAGACTGGGGCGACGACACCGGTGTGCCGACCCCGTGGTCGAGGGGGCGCATGCCGAGTCAACCCCAGGACTTCCAGGCGGCTCGGACGGGGTCACCATGACAACGACCTAGGCCCGAAAATATACGAGCGGGCGGCCAGCGGGAAGACGAGAGGAAGCACAGTCCCGAACGCAGCGAGGTGCACAAAGCCAAAAAGGTCGCCTCCAAGGAGGGGTATGGCGCCAGCGGCATCATCGTCCACAAGCTTTCGCTCGGATGTGCACCTACAACCCGGCAACAGGACGGGCCGACCTCCCCCGCCCAGCAAGAACCACAGCGAGGGGTGGACGCGGGCCACCGGAGAAGGGCAGTGGTCGATCTGCAGGGAACCCACACCCCGGACGGAAGGGCAGCGGCAAGAGCAGCCACCGAGAGGCCCGTCGCAGGGGCGCGACGCCGGCCGCGCACCGGGGGCCGGGATCAACGGCCGAACACCCATGGTGGAGACACGGAAGGCGGCCGGACCACGCCGCAGCCGTGGGCGGGCCTCACGCGGGGAGACCCGAGCCACCACGGCGGAAGGGGCGGCGTGACGGCGGCGGGGAGCAGCAGCCCGAGCGGCAGAGGCAGCAGCCGGCGGAGAGCGCAGGGACGAGGGCCAGGGGGGCAAGCCGGTCGGCCCCCATGGAGCATGCAGCGGGCGGAGAAGTGGCCACGGCGGAACTCGACGGGGGCGCCGTCGATTGGCACGAGGGCCAAGGCGAGGAGCCCGTCCGGGAGAGCAGCCGCGCGCCCGCGGCAGATCCCGGCGGCCGCCGCCGTCTGCGCGAGGGCCACAGGAGATGGGGCTGGAGGGCCGAGGCAGCCCGAAAAGAGGGGATTCCTGGGGGAGGGGAGCTTGGATTTTTGGGAGGAGATGGCCTCCCGCTGCCGCCGTCCGCCGCTGGGCGGCTTCCTCCGACGGCAGCGGGGGTGGAGGGCTCGGTGGAGGGTGGGGTGTGGCGGCGGCGGCGCGGTCGCCTCGGAGTCGCCTGTTGGCGACCCGGAGGCGGGGTTAGGTCACGGGCTCCTCATTGAAATAAGATTCCATCCCGCTATATTTAGCAACACCACAATACAACGGCGAGACACACTACACAAACAAGTTCAAGAGAAAAACCAAGAGAAAGCAAGAGGAACTAATGCCAACAACGCCATCTCAACAAAAGTGATAATGGACGCTGATGTCTACGGGAGCTTCTATTCTTGTAGACAGTGTTGGGCCTCCAAGAGCAGAGGTTTGTAGAACAGCAGCAAGTTTCCCTTAAGTGGATCACCCAAGGTTTATCGAACTCAGGGAGGAAGAGGTCAAAGATATCCCTCTCATGCAACCCTGCAACCACAAAGCAAGAAGTCTCTTGTGTCCCCAACACACCTAATAGGTGCACTAGTTCGGCGAAGAGATAGTGAAATACAGGTGGTATGAATAAGTAGTAGCAACGGCACCGGAAAAGTGCTTTGCCCGGACGATGAAACAAGCGGTAGTAACGCAGCGGTAGTAACGCAGCAGTAGTAACGCAGTAAAACAAGTAAACAAGCAGCGATAGCAGATATTTAGGAACAAGGCCTAGGGATTAGACTTTCACTAGTGGACACTCTCAACATTGATCACATAACGGAATAGATAAATGCATACTCTACACTCTTGTTGGATGATGAACACATTGCGTAGGATTACACGAACCCTCAATGCCGGAGTTAACAAGCTCCACAATAATGCTCATATTTTAGTAACCTTTAGTGTAAGATAGATCAAAAGACTAAACCAAGTACTAACATAGCATGCACACTGTCACCTTCATGCATATGTAGGAGGAATAGATCAAATCAATATTATCATAGCAATAGTTAACTTCGCAATCTACAAGAGATCATGATCATAGCATAAACCAAGTACTAACACGGTGCACACACTGTCACCTTTGCACACGTGCAGGAGGAATAAAACTACTTTAATAACATTGCTAGAGTAGCACATAGATAAATTGTGATACAAACACATTGCAATCATAAAGAGATATAAATAAGCACTTCACTACGCCATTCATAACGGTGAGTAAGTATTCTGTGAAATATAGCCTAAGAGACCCACACGGTGCACACACTCGTCACCTTTACACACGTGGGACAAGGAGTCTCCGGAGATCACATAAGTAAAACTCTCTTGACTAGCATAGTGACATCTAGATTACAAGCATCATCATATGAATCTCAATCATGTAAGGCAGCTCATGAGATTATTGTATTGAAGTACATAGGAGAGAGATGAACCACATAGCTACCGGTACAGCCCGAGCCTCGATGGAGAACTACTCCCCCTCATGGGAGCAACAGCGGTGATGAAGATGGCGGTGGAGATGGCAGCGGTGTCGATGGAGAAGCCTTCCGGGGCACTTCCCCGCTCCGGCAGGGTGCCGGAACAGAGACTCTGTCCCCCGGATCTTGGCTTCGCGATGGCGGCGGCTCCGGAAGGTTTTCCGTATCGTGGTTTTTCGCATCGGGGTTTTCTCGACGGAGGCTTTATATAGGCGAAGAGGCGGCGCAGGAGGGTCGAAGGGGTGGCCACACCATATGGCGGCGCGGCCGGGGCACTGGGCCGCGCCGGCCTATGGTCGCAGGGGCCCGGTGCCCCCCTCTGGTCCTTCCCGGGTGTTCCGGATGCTTCCGGTGAAAATAGGAACCCGGGTCTTGATTTCGTCCGATTCCGAGAATATTTCGTTACTAGGATTTCCGAAACCAAAAACAGCAGAAAACGAGAACCGGCACTTCGGCATCTTGTTAATAGGTTAGTTCCGGAAAATGCACGAATATGACATAAAGTGTGCATAAAACATGTAGGTATCATCAATAATATGGCATAGAACATAAGAAATTATCGATACGTCGGAGACGTATCAAGCATCCCCAAGCTTAGTTCTGCTCGTCCCGAGCAGGTAAAACGATAACAAAGATAATTTCTGAAGTGACATGCCATCATAAACTTGATCATACTATAAACATATGTAATGAATGCAGCGATCAAAACAATGGTAATGACATGAGTAAACAAATGAATCATAAAGCAAAGACTTTTCATGAATAGTACTTCAAGACAAGCATCAATAAGTCTTGCATAAGAGTTAACTCATAAAGCAATAAATCAAAGTAAAGGTATTGAAGCAACACAAAGGAAGATAAAGTTTCAGCGGTTGCTTTCAACTTGTAACATGTATATCTCATGGATAATTGTCAACATAGAGTAATATAACAAGTACAATATGCAAGTATGTAGGAATCAATGCACAGTTCACACAAGTGTTTGCTTCTTGAGGTGGAGAGAGATAGGTGAACTGACTCAACATAAAAGTAAAAAGAATGGTCCTTCAAAGAGGAAAGCATCGATTGCTATATTTGTGCTAGAGCTTTTATTTTGAAAACATGAAACAATTTTGTCAACGGTAGTAATAAAGCATATGAGTTATGTAAATTATATCTTACAAGTTGCAAGCCTCATGCATAGTATACTAATAGTGCCCGCACCTTGTCCTAATTAACTTGGACTACCGGATCTTTGCAATGCACATGTTTTGACCAAGTGTCACAATGGGGTACCTCCATGCCGCCTGTACAAAGGTCTAAGGAGAAAGCTCGCATTTTGGATTTCTCGCTTTTGATTATTCTCAACTTAGACATCCATACCGGGACAACATGGACAACGGATAATGGACTCCTCTTTAATGCATAAGCATGTGGCAACAATTATTATTCTCATATGAGATTGAGGATATGTGTCCAAAACTGAAACTTCCACCATGAATCATGGCTTTAGTTAGCGGCCCAAAGTTCTTCTCTAACAATATGCATGCTCCAACCATAAAGGTGGTAGATCTCTCTTACTTCGGACAAGACGGACATGCATAGCAACTCACATGATATTCAACAAAGAATAGTTGATGGCGTCCCCGAAACATGGTTATCGCACAACAAGCAACTTAATAAGAGATAAAGTGCATAAGTACATATTCAATACCACAATAGTTTTTAAGCTATTTGTCCCATGAGCTATATATTGCAAAGGTGAATGATGGAATTTTAAAGGTAGCACTCAAGCAATTTACTTTGGAATGGCGGATAAATACCATGTAGTAGGTAGGTATGGTGGACACAAATGGCATAGTGGTTGGCTCAAGTATTTTGGATGCATGAGAAGTATTCCCTCTCGATACAAGGTTTAGGCTAGCAAGGTTATTTGAAACAAACACAAGGATGAACGGTACAACAAAACTCACATAAAAGACATATTACAAGTATTATAAGACTATACATTGTCTTCCCTGTTGTTCAAACACCTCACTAGAAAATATCTAGACTCTAGAGAAACCGCTCATGCAAACCAAATTTAACAAGCTCTATGTATTTCTTCACTAATAGATGCAAAGTATATGATGCAAGAGCTTAAACATGAGCACAACAGTTGCCAAGTATCAAGTTATTCAAGACATCATACCAGTTACTACATGTAGCATTTTCCGTTTCCAACCATATAACAATTAACGAAGCAGTTTCATCCTTCACCATGAAAATTAAAAGCTAAGAACACATGTGTTCCTACGAACCAGCGGAGCGTGTCTCTCTCACACACAAGCATTTATTCAAACAAAAACAAAAACAAGAAACATACAGACGCTCCAAGTAAACTACATAAGATGTGACCGAATAAAAATATAGTTTCAAGAGAAGGAACCTGATAATTTGTCGATGAAGAAGGGGATGCCTTGGGCATCCCCAAGCTTAGACGCTTGAGTCTTCTTTGAAATATGCAGGGGTGAACCACCGGGGCATCCCCAAGCTTAGAGCTTTCACTCTTCTTGATCATAGTATATCATCCTCCTCTCTTGACCCTTGAAAACTTCCTCCACACCAAACTCGAAACAAACTCATTAGAGGGTTAGTGCATAATCAAAAACTCACATGTTCAGAGGTGACACAATCATTCTTAACACTTCTGGACATTGCATAAAGCTACTGGACATTAATGGATCAAAGAAATTCATCCAACATAGCAAAAGAGGCAATGCGAAATAAAAGACAGAATCTGTCAAAACAGAACGGTCCGTAAAGATGGATTTTATTAGGCCACCAGACTAGCTCAAACGAAAATGCTCAAATTGAATGAAAGTTGCGTACATATCTGAGGATCATGCTCGTAAATTGGCGTAATGTTCTGAGCTACCTACAGGGAGATAGACCCAGATTCGTGACAGCAAAGAAATCTGGAACTGCGCAGTAATCCAAATCTAGTACTTACTTTTCTATCAAAGACTTTACTTGGCACAACAAAACATAAAACTAAGATAAGGAGAGGTTGCTACAGTAGTAAACAACTTCCAAGACACAAATATAAAACAAAGTACTGTAGCAAAATAACACATGGGTTATCTCCCAAGAAGTTCTTTCTTTATGGCCGTTAAGATGGGCTCAGCAGTTTTAATGATGCACTCGCAAGAAATAGTATTTGAAGCAAAAGAGAGCATCAAGAAGCAAATCCAAAACACATTTAAGTCTAACATGCTTCCTATGAAGAGGAGTCTTGTACACAAATGAATTCATGAAGAACAAAGTGACAAGCATAGGAAGATAAAACAAGTGTAGCTTCAAAAATTTCAGCACATAGAGAGGTGTTTTAGTAACATGAAAATTTCTATAACCATATTTTCCTCTCTCATAATAACTTTCAGTAGCAACATGAGCAAACTCAACAATATAACTATCATATAAAGCATTCTTATCATGAGTCTCATGCATAAAATTATTACTCTCCACATAAGCATAATCAATTTTATTAGTTGTAGTGGGAGCAAATTCAACAAAGTAGCTATCATTATTATTCTCATCATCAAATATAGGAGGCATAGTATAATCAAAGTAAATTTTCTCCTCAATGCTTGGGGGACTAAAAAGATCATGAAAACCAGCTTCCCCAAGCTTAGAACTTTCTATATCATTATCAACAATGGTGTTCAAAGCGTTCATACTAGTATTACTACCAGCATGCAAATAAGATTTCATAGGTTTTTTAATTTTCGCATCAAACCATCCATGTCTTAAATCAGGAAATAGAATAAGAAGCTCATTGTTGTCCATTATGCCAAACTAGTGTAAACAAGAAACAAAAAGATGCAATTGCAGGATCTAAAGGAAATAGCTTCGAGCACACACACAACGGCACCAGAAAAGTACTTTACCTGAGACCGGAGTATGAGTGCCTTTTACCTTTCCTCCCCGGCAACGGCGCCAGAAAAGTACTTGATGTCTACGGGAGCTTCTATTCTTGTAGACAGTGTTGGGCCTCCAAGAGCAGAGGTTTGTAGAACAGCAGCAAGTTTCCCTTAAGTGGATCACCCAAGGTTTATCGAACTCAGGGAGGAAGAGGTCAAAGATATCCCTCTCATGCAACCCTGCAATCACAAAGCAAGAAGTCTCTTGTGTCCCCAACACACCTAATAGGTGCACTAGTTCGGCGAAGAGATAGTGAAATACGGGTGGTATGAATAAGTAGTAGCAACGGCACCGAGAAAAGTGCTTTGCCCAAGACAAGTAAACAAGCAGTAGTAACGCAGCGAGTAGTAACGCACCGGTAGTAACGCAGTAAAACAAGTAAACAAGCAGCGATAGCGATATTTAGGAACAAGGCCTAGGGATTAGACTTTCACTAGTGGACACTCTCAACATTGATCACATAACAGAATAGATAAATGCATACTCTACACTCTTGTTGGATGATGAACACATTGCGTAGGATTACACGAACCCTCAATGCCGGAGTTAACAAGCTCCACAATAATGCTCATATTTTAGTAACCTTTAGTGTAAGATAGATCAAAAGACTAAACCAAGTACTAACATAGCATGCACACTTGTCACCTTCATGCATATGTAGGAGGAATAGATCACATCAATATTATCATAGCAATAGTTAACTTCGCAATCTACAAGAGATCATGATCATAGCATAAACCAAGTACTAACACGGTGCACACACTTGTCACCTTTGCACACGTGCAGGGAGGAATAAAACTACTTTAATAACATTGCTAGAGTAGCACATAGATAAATTGTGATACAAACACATTGCAATCATAAAGAGATATAAATAAGCACTTCACTACGCCATTCATAACAGGTGAGTAAGTATTCCGTGAAATATAGCCTAAGAGACCCACACGGTGCACACACTCGTCACCTTTACACACGTGGGACAAGGAGTCTCCGGAGATCACATAAGTAAAACTCTCTTGACTAGCATAGTGACATCTAGATTACAAGCATCATCATATGAATCTCAATCATGTAAGGCAGCTCATGAGATTATTGTATTGAAGTACATAGGAGAGAGATGAACCACATAGCTACCGGTACAGCCCCGAGCCTCGATGGAGAACTACTCCCCCTCATGGGAGCAACGGCGGTGATGAAGATGGCGGTGGAGATGGCAGCGGTGTCGATGGAGAAGCCTTCCGGGGGCACTTCCCCGCTCCGGCAGGGTGCCGGAACAGAGACTCCTGTCCCCCAGATCTTGGCTTCGCGATGGCGGCGGCTCTGGAAGGTTTTCCGTATCGTGGTTTTTCGCATCAGGGTTTTCTCGACGGAGGCTTTATATAGGCGAAGAGGCGGCGCGAGGAGGGTCGAAGGGGTGGCCACACCATATGGCGGCGCGGCCGGGGCCCGGGCCGCGCCGGCCTATGGTCCGGGGGCCCGATGCCCCCCTCTCGGTCCTTCCGGGTGTTCCGGATGCTTCCGGTGAAAATAGGAACCCGGGTCTTGATTTCGTCCGATTCCGAGAATATTTCGTTACTAGGATTTCGAAACCAAAAACAGCAGAAACGAGAACTGGCACTTCGGCATCTTGTTAATAGGTTAGTTCCAGAAAATGCACGAATATGACATAAAGTGTGCATAAAACATGTAGGTATCATCAATAATATGGCATAGAACATAAGAAATTATCGATACGTCGGAGACGTATCAGACGCACAACCATTGCGCCCTCCGGAGAAGTCCCACCAAGCTTCTATGTCTCCGAATCGTCGCGTACCAAGCAACACCATCAACAAGATATGCAACGATAACGATGTTGATGTTCTAGGATTTCTCTAGGTACACGGAGGTGAGTGGAGAAGGGGTACACCCGACCAGGGGCGGAGCTGGGAAGAAAAGTTCCCTGATGCACTTATCAAGTTTGTAACCTTGCTAGTTGAATTTTTTTCCTCCATGATGCACTTTTCTTACCCTAACCTGATGCACTTACCTTGCTAAACACACAAATAGTACAATCAAATTCCTTTTACCCTGATGCATGTGCATCAGGGTAAGCCTATACAGATCCACCCTTGCAGCCGACACCATTCAGGAAGGAAGGGAGGCTCCCGCATGCGTCACCACATCGGTGCCGGCTGAGCTGACAAAGATTTCTCCCGGCCCCCAAAAAACCACATCCTAAAACAATCCATAGCACTCCACCAAACTTGGCGCCCACCAACATGCACCACTACGATCTTGCGGTCACCATCATCGACTCACCATGGCAAACACTGTAAGGCCACCTGGGCGGAGAAGAGACCCGTAGACAAGGGCCGGCTGAACCGCATTGACATGGTAGGGACAAACCTCCACCGCCATAGATGGTAGCGAAACGGACACGACTGTAGATCGAAGTACACCAGACCAAAATGGAACTGGAGGACGACAATAGCACAACCACCCGGAGGACTTCCTCCATCGCCATTGGCAGGTGCAGAACGGACACGGCATCAGGGACACAATCCCCACCCCCACGCTACACCATGTAGGCCACCGCCATCGCTACCCTCGAGCTCTACGACATAGGTCCGCCCAGGCCTAGACCAGACTCATGGAACCCCTGCCGCCACACATCAGAAGACATGGCGTCGTCACCGCCACTCCCATCACAAGCTGCTCGTCAGTACCAGCAGAGGCGGTTCCGCCGAGCCCGACAAATCCGTCCCTGCCCTAGAACTGGCCTTGCCAGTCAAGCACCGCAGAAAACCGATCCCGCCACCAAGTGGCAACACCGTCACCGTGTCGTCATCCGTGTCCGCGCCGGAACATTGCGGGCTAAGACGCACCGCCACCGGGACACGCCTTCCCAAGTCAGGACGCCTGCACCGGGTAGAGAAATGAGTCACCACCGCAACCAGTGTAAGGGTATTTTACCCACTACCATTGTGTTTGCTAATGATCACGTCAGAGCTAATGTGTCGACTGATGGCCTCTATAAGTGTGTACGCAGGTGGTGAGAGTCCCCCCATTTGGTGGTCGAGAGAAGCGATAATGTTTTGTCTATTTTCTCTATTGTTTTATATTTGAGTCATAGGAAACACCACACTATTAAGATGGTTGTCTCGATCAGCTCGGTGTGGATGCTCCCTAAGACATACAAATGCATTCTACCACCAAATTGACCCATCACATTTTCCAGGTGAGTTTAGTTTTTGGAGAAATCATTAGACGGCTCTAGCAATTTCGGTGCAGAAACTGGTGGCGCTGGTTCCCGACCGGAAATTTTCGGCGAGACGAACTTATTCTTGTTTGTGTTGAAAGGCATACCGGTAAGCACTTCCGGCAAAAACGTTTTGTTTCCAGCGGGTGGATTTCGTTCTAGCGAGAAAATTGGCAAACTGATATGGTTTCCGCCTAGGCTGCATGCCGGCGGTAGTTCTGGCGCGCCGATCTGTCAACCGGACCAAACCGGCGAGGAAACCAGCTCTGCCGATTTTGCTGGCGGTTTGTGTCGCGGCACTTTTTCGAAACGGCTATATTTCTCTTGGACTATAAATACCCCTTCTTCCAGCTTGAGAGGGTTAGATCAACCATTCATATCATATCCTTGTACTCTCTGACCCACCATTGTTGAAACACATAAAAGCTTGGATCTCCCATTCTACCGAACCAAAGCCAAATCCTTTTGGTGAAAAGCAATAGGAGGTCTTGATCTACGATCCCATAAAGACAAACTTCATTCCCCCTTGAGTTCATCGAGCAAGCTTATTACTTTAGGTTTGTGGGAAACCCTAGGCGGCTAGGGTTACTCGGAAGCATCCGGGTTGTTTATTTGATCCAAGAAGAAGTTTGTGAGAGTTTCGAGACTAGCTTAAAGTCTACCACAAGTGAGCAAGCTATTCATTCGTGGGATACGCCACGGAGAAGAAGGTGAGCCTTTGTGGCATTGGGAGATCCTTTGTGGGATCCCACACCTCTCCAACGTGGTTGATCTCTCAAAAGAGAGTGCCTCTCTTCCTACATGTCTAAAGTCCAAGGTTGACGAGGGTTGGCTTTGGCATCACCGCCTAGGCCACATCAACATGAGAAATCTTGAACAACTCCTTAAGGGTGAACATATTGTTGGACTAACGGGTGTTACTTTTGAAAAAGATCATGTTTTTCGTGTGTATGTGTTGCCGGGAACCAACATGGGAAAAGACATCCCTTCAAGGACGTCATCACCACCTTTCGTCCCTTGGAGCTCCTTCACTTGGATCTCTTTGGGCCATCAAGTTATGAGTCTCTTGGAGGAAGCAAATTCAAGCTCTTCATTGTTGATGATTATTCAAGATACACATGGATGTTCCTCCTCAAGTCCTAGGATGAAACCCACAAGTACTTCATTGACTTCACCAAGCAAACCCAACACACATATGAAGCGGAGATCAAAACCATTCACAATGACAATGATTCCGAGTTGAAGAACTACACCATGAGCGAGTTCTTTGAAGATGAAGGGATCACGTACGAGATCTCCGCACCCTATACCCCTCAACAAAATGGTGTTATTTAAAGGAAGAACTCGGCACTTATTGAGATGGCAAGAACAATGTTGGATGAATTCAAGTCTCCCTATAACTTTTGGGGAAAAGCCATCTCCACCACGGTTCATTATTCTAAATGGATCTTCCTCCGTCTATTGAGTAACAAGACCCCGTACGAGCTCATCACGAGGAACAATCCCAATTTCATGTACATTGGCGTCTTTGCATGCAAGTGCATGGTCAAGAACAAGAAGGTAATGCTCGATAAATTGAAACTAGAGAGTGTCGTTGTTGGTTATGCGGATAACTCTCACGACTATAGATAATACAATAAAACTAATGGTTGTGTTGAAGTATCTTGATGTGGAGTTCTTCGAGATCATAATGGATCCCAAGCGGAGCAAGTTGTTCCAAGTGATGTAGGTGATGGAGAGATTCTTCTCAAGTCATCAAGGTTATGGGAATTGGGCATATCTTGATCATAGAGACCCATTAAGTTGTTGATCAATAAAATTACGGGGAAGATTAGAGATCAAATCAAGTGGATCCTAGTTCTACTCAAGTTGAACCATTGATGCCCACAAGTATAGGGGCTCACCGAAATCTTCGATGGAAAGTATTAGCCAAACTCAAGGGGAACACAATAATACCAATAATATTTTAGCAATTGAGATATCACTCTCAATCACACATGTATATCAATAAACTCACAAAGAAAGTGGTGATTTATAGCAGTTGATTGAAAGAAATAGGACAAACAGTAAATAATAGCATCAGATTTCCTATATTCACCTAAAGTAGTGATGTGTAACTTTCAGTGGCTAAAAGCGTAGGCTTGAGGTGATAGTGGGGTGTTGCATGAATGATATTGATCATATAATTTAATCCTAATAAAATAGCATACATATATCTAATTCATTTGTGTGTAGGTATGTGATCGTAATATAGCTATGCATGCTAACAAAGAGAATTTGCATAACTCTTTTGTCCTGCCTGCCCATTTTACCGGGGCCACCTTTGAACTACAACCAATTAAGGTGTATCCTTACGAATAGCCCATAATAAAGCATTAAGTTCATGAACACACAATATCCTCGAACTATCACATATTCCCCTTGTTTTTCCCTAATTGTCACTTTAGGAATTCGCAGCTTCAACACAGTAATAAGCAATACACCTTGCAGATAAATACCAACCTCGTATATATGATAGAACAATATAGGTTTAGTACTAAAATCATGTCACTCGAGCCCTAGTAACAAGCATTAAACACAGCAAAGGTGTACCAACACTCATACATGAATATGCTCAAGATAAACACCTCAAATCTCGATACCTATGGATGATTACATGATCAATCTCATCCAAATTTCATCCACCTCTTAGGCCTACAAAGAACTACTCACTCATGACAATGGAGAGTGAGCACATGGTTGTTGGTGATGACGTTGGTGGCGGTGACGGTGAAGAAGCCCTCGAAATCCCCCTCTCCAGGGTGGAGAGAAGGATCAATCTGACCCCCAAAATGAATAATGTGGTCTTGGTGGCACTCTATTTCGTGAAAAGCTATGTGCTTCTAGCATGATAGGTTTTTAGGGTATATAAGGCGACATGCGAAGGGGGGAGGCGAGACGATGATCGAGGGCCAAACGGGCCCTAGTGGCGGGCCCTATGATGGTGGGCGCGCCACTAGGCCTAGTTTGGGCCTCATGGCTCCCCTCGTGTGATTCCAAGCTCCAGATCCCGTCTTTTGGTGAAAAACTTCTATGCTGTGTTTGGATGCATAGAAAGTTGGCATGGAATTGAATTGGACTAAGATTCCAAATCCGAGATGGAAAGTAATTGGCTTCTAATTCGATTCTATTGTTTGGATGTGTTTGGAATTTGATGTTGAAATCAAATGGTGTAACCAATTCTAAATCCTGTTTGGATGTACAAAGTATGGAATTTCATATTTTGTTGAATTTGCACAATTTTAAACATAAAAATAAACCATGTATTTCCTGTTCAATCTCAGGGCTCGCCGTAGCAGGGCTGGATGAGGGGCTCGCCGGAGCAGGCCCTGATGAGGGGCTCGGCGGAGGGGAGAAGGGCGCCGGGGCGAGTCGGGAGTCGGCAGCGTGCGCAGGGCATGCGGCGGCGTGCGCAAGGGCGAGTCGGCGGCGGCCGCGAGGAGGGAGATGCGAGGGAGCCGGAGGGAGAAGGGCGCCGGGGCGAGTCGGTGGCGGGCGCGAGGAGGGAGTCGGCGGCGTGCGCAGGGCATGCGGCGGCGTGCGCAGGGGTGAGTCCGCGGCGGCCGCGAGGAAGGAGACGGGAGGGGGCCGGAGGGAGGCGGGGCAGGGTCGAATCGGCGGAGACGGGAGGGAGGCGGCGGCGGGCGCGAGGTGGCCGGGAGGGAGGCCAGAGAGAGGCGGCGGCGGACGCAAGGTGGCCGGGAGGGAGGCCGGAGGGAGGCGGCGGCAGGCGCGAGGACGACGGGAGGGAGGCGGGGCGGGGCAGTCGTGCGGGGGAAGACGGGCGAGGCAGCTTTCGAGCCTTTCCGAGGGTGAGACCTCGGAAAGTTGGGCCTCTCTATTTGCACGGGAGGTGGGGGGCTCGGAATTTAGCCCACTTTCCACATAGCAATTCCGAGTCCAGTCCAAACGGCAGAATTTGCAGAATTGGGCCAAATTCCAATTCCACACCCACTTTCTATGCATCCAAACACAGCACTATGGTATTTTTCCCCGATTTTATTTACTACGAAAATAGATAGAAAGAATACTTTTGCTAAAAACACCGTCAGATTTAGTAGTTTTATCCAAGTATGGTGAGATTCCAGAGCAAATCCTTGAGCAAAGTGGTTGGAAAAGTAGATACATTTGAGGTGTATCAGCTCCCCAAACTTAGCTCGTTGTTTATCCTCAAAAAATGCAAACATAGTGTAGAAGAGATAAAATACTTTGAAAATAACTTTTCTCTATGCATGCATAATCAATTAAACATGGCAAGTATTTGATACATAGCTTCATCAATGAATAGTAAAGTGTTACTAAATATCCACTATGTTGGTGTACTGCTATCTATGCACGGTGTAAAAGAAATAATATATGGCAACACTATTTGGACATGATTAATTGATAGTAGCAATAAGTAAAATTCTCACATCATGTTTGACTGAATCATGACTCGTGAGCAAGGTTTTTGATACCTTTGATTCCTTCAATTGTTGACTAGTAATTCATCATTCTTCGCAAACCAAATAATGGGAGGATGTCATATCCTTCCAGTCCTATAACATTTAAACACGCAACTCATACATGAGTAAGTAGCTAGTATCTATAGTTGACCAAATGATAGAGTGGAAGTGGGATATGTGCTTGCTTGTTAGCTTTAACACCTTATATGAGTGGCTAAATGTCTTTCCCCTTTCGAGTGTATAGGCATTTATTTGATTTGCCTTTGGGCACTTCTTTGTTTTAGCCCTTTGTTGGTGTCATCATAATGGCCAACTCATTGGGTTCATTCTATTCTTCTTTTTTCTTTTCTTCTTTTCCTTTTCCTTTTCCTTTTTTCCTTTTTTCCTTTTTCTTTTTCTTTTTCTAGGTGGTAGCTCATTGGTTCAAAGGCTAGCAGGAGGTTGGTTGGTCAACTAAAGATACTACCAACCAACTTACATATGCTTCAACGATGATGTTTAGTATTTAAATGACTAGAACATCACACAAACATCAACCCTTCATTTTTAAAGACACATAGGAATATTATTCATCATAGAATATGTGCCAATTCCGCAATAACAAGCATAATGGGATGCATAGACTTTTATTAAAATATACTATCTCTCAATCAAGTATAAGTAATGTTCATCAATAATATCTCATTTGCATCACATATAGCGAGGAGAACACAACGATAGTAAACATCTAATATCACTTCCCTAAGTATTGATGAAACTATGCACACGTATTTGCTATTGTTAAATTCCATACATAAATATAGAAAAGGTGTCATACCTATTTCATAAATCCTCACATACTGATTTATCATTGTTGTTCTTCGTCTCCCAACTTGAACTGCGCAGTATGCTCACATATAGAGTTAACAAATTTTAACTTGGTTCACGCAAAACATCATTCCCACAGTAGAAATCTTAATATAATGATGTCAATAAGGTGATTCATGGTGGCTGTGATCCATATATATTTATAGCATTCATTTTGGATCATTTACAAGTTCCACTAGCCACTTTTAGCGATGAAAATCAAAATCTGCCAACAAATTCCAGCAGCTATGCATCCACATTTTGACATACTTAGACATCCCAAGATTTTTTACCAATTTTTGTGAGTGTGGTAGATGCAAAGTTATAATATCTGCGAAAAAATCATCCCAATCATTACAGGTGAAGAACTAAAAATAAAACAGTGGGCATCATCATGCAGATTTTGTTACTCTCTTTTCAGTCCTTTCAAAAATGAAAACCTTTTTGGGTTTTTGCTAAAAGAAAACAACATGCAAAGGATAAAATAAAAAATTGGGTTTTCCAAATTGTAAAAACTGCAATCCAATCAACTTAAACAAGGCTAGCATGAAAATATACAATGTAGATGAGGAAAATAAGACATACTCCCCCCAAGTTTGGGTGGAAGTTAGTAGCCAGGGTAGTCGGGGTTTGGCCCCCAACCATATGATTCATCTGTTGGAGATATGCCCAAGAGGCAATAATAAATTAGTAATTGTTATAACTTAGTGTTCATGATAAATGTTTACATCTCATGCTATAATTTTATTAACCGAAACATTGATACATGTGTGTTATGTAAACAACAAGGAGTCCCTAGTAAGCCTCTTGTATAACTAGCTTGTTGATTAATAGATGATCATGGTTTCGTGATCATGAACATTGGATGTTGTTAATAACAAGGTTATGTCATTGGGTGAATGATATAATGGGCATACACCCAAATAAGCGTAGCATGAGATCAAGTCATTAAGTTCAACTTGCTATAAGCTTTCGATACATAGTTATCTAGTCCTTAGACCATGAGATCATGTAAATCACTTACACTGGAAGGGTACTTTGATTACATCAAACGCCATTGCGTAAATGGGTGGTTATAAAGACGGGATTAAGTATTCGGAAAGTATGAGTTGAGGCATATGGATCAACAGTGGGATTTGTCCATCCCGATGACGGATAGATATACTCTGGGCCCTCTCGGTGGAATGTCGTCTGATTAGCTTGCAAGCATGTGACTGGGTCACAAGAGATGACATACCACGGTACGAGTAAAGAGTACTTGTCCGTAACGAGGTTAAACTAGGTATGAAGATACTGATGATCGAACCTCGGACAAGTAAAGTATCGCGTGACAAAGGGAATCGGTATCGTATGTTAATGGTTCAATCGATCACTAAGTTATCGCTGAATGTGTGGGAGCCATTATGGATCTCCAGGTCCCGCTATTGGTTATTAATCGGAGAGGAGTCTCGATCATGTCTGCATAGTTCACGAACCGTAGGGTGACGCGCTTACGGTTCGATGTCGTATAGTAGATTCGGAATATGAAATGGAGACCGAATGTTGTTCGGAGTCTCGGATGGGATCCAAGACATCACGAGGAGGTCCGGAATAGTCCGGAGAATAAGATTCATATATGGGAAGTCATTTTCAGGGTTAGCGGAAAAGTTCAGGATTTTTCGGTATTGTACCGGAGGTTCTAGAAGGTTCCAGAGGGTACCATAGTGGGGCCCACCTATCCCGGACGACCAACATGGACCGGAGGGGGTCACATAGGCCCACATGGGCCAGGCAAACCAGCCCCCCAAGGCTCATGCGGCTGGATCAAGTGGATAAGATCAAATCCCTTGAAAATAGGGACTTAACTTGGGGGGGAAGTTACCCCCCTTGTTTTGGCCGACCCAAGGGCTTGGAGGAGGGGCCAAGGCAGCCCCCCATGCCTATATAAGAGGGAGGGGAGGGCTGGGGCGCAGCACATCATCCCCCAAGCCCTAGCCGCCCCTCTCTCCCTCCTCCTTCTTCTTGCGCAGGCTTGGCGAAGCCCTGCAGGAATTTCTCCTCCACCTCCACCATCACGCCGTCGTGCTGCTGGGATTCCGGGGGGATCTACCACACCTCCTCTGCCCGCTAGAACGGGGAGAGGACGGGCTTCATCGACACCGTACGCACGACCGAGTACGGAAGTGCTGCCGGATTGCAGCACTGGATGATCGACTACATCAACAACGAGATCTAATCTTGTAGGCTTTGGAATCTTCGAGGGTTAGTCTCACATACATCTCGTTGCTTCGATCTTGGTAGATTAGATCTTGGCTTTTCCATATATTAGATCTTGGATTTATTCGTCTTTGCGGTAGAAATTTTTTGTTTTCCATGCAACGAACCCTTCAGTGGTATCAGAGCCGTGTCTATGCATAGATCTGTTGCACGAGTAGAACATAATGGTTCTGTGGGCATTGATGCTTTTGTTGTCTTTAGTTATGTGTACTTTGATCTTGCGGGATGGTGGGATGAAGCGGCCCGGGCTAACTTTACATGACCGCGTCTCATGAGACTTGCTCCACGCTTGACATGCAACTTGTATTGCATAAGTGGCTTTGTGGGTGTGTTTCTCTCTCACCATAGTTAAGATTCAATTTACTATTTCTATCGACAACACTAGTATCACCATTGTGGTTCATGTTCGTAGGTAGATTGGATCTTACTCAAAAACCCTAAACCACGTAAAATATATGCAAACCAAATTAGAGGCGCCTAAGTTGTTTTTGCAGGGTTTGGTGATGTGATATGGCCATGATGTGATGATGATTATATTTGATGTATGAGATGTTGATTATTGTATTGTGGCAACCGGCAGGAGCCTAATGGTTGTCTTTAAATTTGTTAAGACATGTGTGTCTATTCATCATGTAATAGCTTTATTTCAAGTAGTTGTTATAGTTGTTATAAGTGATGGACAACCATGAAGCGGCGTCATGGATCTTGATGCAATGCTGGTGATGATGGAGATCATGCTCGTGTGCTTTGGAGATGGAGATCAAAAGCACAAGCAGAAAGGCCATATCATATCACATATTATGAATTGCATGTGATGTTAATCGTTTATGCATCTTATCTTGCTTAGATCGCGACGGTAGCATTATAAGATGATCTCTCACATTAATATCAAGATAATAAAGTGTTCTCCCCTCGTATGCGCCGTTGCTACAGTTTGTCGTTTTGAAGCATCTCGTGATGATCGGATGTGATAGATTCTACGTTCACATAGAAACGGGTGTAAGCCATGTTGCACACGCGAAAATACTTGGGTTTGCTTGACGAGCCTAGCATGTACAGACATGGCCTCAGAACATAGCAAACCGAAAGGTTGAACACGAGTCATATGGATGATATGATCAACATGTTGATGTTCACCATTGAAGCTACATCATCTCATGTGATGATCGGTTTTGGTGTGGTGGATATGGATCGTGTGCCACTAAAACAACTATGAGGGATGTTGTATTAATTGGGAGTTCATTAGTAATTAGATTAAAACATGAACTAATTATCATGAACATAGTCTGAATAGTATTTTGAATTAAATTTGTAGAATTGGTATCCGCTATCTACCATGCGCTAGTCTTCTAATTGAGATAGAAATACCGTTAAGTCTGACAAGTAACTTTACGGACTGGTACCGTATTGTTAAAGAATCAAGAAATTATTAAGTCCTATTGCAAACTTTTAGTAAACCTCACATTGCCGATTCAAGGAGCAATGGTTTCAATTAGTACCTAAAACCATCTTGTCTCCGTGAAACTTGAAGTTCAAATCCAGTTGAAAAGTAAGGAGCTGGAAATTTAGTTTTCTGAAATAAGCAAGGTATGAGATATATGTGATATCTAAGACCTTATTGCAAGATGATAGAATATAATCTAGTGAGACTACATAAACTCATAAGTTTTATGGGAATGTACGAAGGTTGAAGACGTCAGGCGTCCCAATCCTCCAACTAGTTGGGCACTAATGATATTCACATATCCATGAAGTGATCGTCCTTAGTATGCACCGTTGCTAAGACTCGTTGTTTCGAAGCATCACATGATGATCGGGTGTTATAGATTCTACGTGTGCATACAACGGGTGCAAGCCAGATTTGCACATACGAGTAGTAAGGTTAAACTTTACGAGCCTAGCATGTACAGACATGGTCTCGGAAAGTCATCATGATTTGATGGATAAAATTATGAGTGAAATTATTCAGCACATTAAAAAGTTACTAATAGTGAAATCTGGAAATCTTGTCATGTGATGATCAACTTCAAAGAAAGAACCTCAAGGTTATTGGTATTTGACCAACGGACCTAGAAGTTATTTAAGGTGAAGTGTTTTCTGAAAATGAGGAAAGCTAAAAGAGAAACTACAAAAGATTTTGGCAGAAAAGAAAGAAAAGACTAGAAAGTCTAGCTCGAGTGTATATAGATGATATACATGTTATGAATGTATTCCTTGTTTGGTCACACAATGAAATTTTTGGGTATTTGTACCATATTGGTTGGTATGAGGTGTCATACAAAACAACGCAATACAAGAATACAATAGCCTAAGTGACTAAAAAGGAATATGGTAGGAATGCACGCCTGGAACAAAATAAAGTTTTATTGTGATCATCGTTGTGATTCTACCTAGCCCTTCAGATTTATAATAAAGAACTTTATAATTATTGTTTTGTTCTAGTAAAATGAAAACAATGAGTTGTTCAAATTATGACAGTATTCCATGTACGATGGATAAGTTATTATAAATCTTTATGGTGAAGCACACATGCATAACACTGACGCTAAAATGACATAAGGCAAATGATGTGAATTCCACTTATTAGTGGAACCGCCATTTAGATCATGTTAGAAAGGAACGCATGAAGGAACTCCATGCAAATGGATTTTTGAAGTCATTTGATTTTTGAATCGTTTGGCGCTTGCAAATCTCTTCTAAAGAGAATGACTGAAATTCCATTCATAGGCCGAAAAGTTGAACGGGCAACTGACTTAGTGGAAACATACATGATGATGTATGTGGTTCACTGGGCATAGTTGTGTGCGGGAGATTCTTCTATTTCATGAAAACTTCCAACAATGAATTGAGTGTATATATGTGGATATATGTATTCGATAAGGAAGAAGTTTGAAACATTTGAGTGGATTCAAATAAATTTCAGCATGAAGTGGAAATCATCGTAATAGAAAAGTCAAATATCTGTGATTGGATCATGGTGGAAATATTTGAATTACAAGTTTTAGCGAACATCTAAGAGAGTTATGAAATTGTTCTACAACCTCACGTTTCTTGGAGTATCATAGTGATGATGGAGTGTCCGAGAGACGTATCCAAATCTGTTGGATTAATGATGAGATAAAATAAAATGACGCCATTATATTTTTGTGGATTATGATTTAGATACTACCGCTTTTACAATAAATAGAGCGTCATCATAATCTGTTGAAATGACACCATATGAGTTATGGCATGGGGATAAACCCTAATAGTCCTTTCTTAAATTTTGGTATGCGTAGCATAAGTAAATAAGTTTACAACCAAAAGCAGATGAATGTCTTTGTTGGTTATCCCAGAGAATTGATTGGGAATTCTTTCCACTATGAAGTCAAAGACAAAAGTGTTTGTCGATGTTTCTTACTTATTTCCAAGAAATTGTTTCTAGCGATGTATTAGAGTGGGAGGACAATGGAACTTGATAATGTTTATGAACCTGAGCATGATGATCAGAGTAGCGCAGCATCGGAAATGGTTCCGGAAGCGGCCACGACGATCATAGCTCCCATGTCTACAAAAGAGTTATAGTCATGGAGATCGAAGTACCCATTGAACCTTGTAGGTATGGTTTACTTTGTGATCAAATAAATGATTTGTGGACAAAGGATTGATTTTGAACAATGATAAACCAACTACATACAAATAAGTTATGATGGGTCCTGACTCCGTTAAAATGGCTATGCGCCATGAAATCCAAGATAGGTGGATACTTTTTGAAAGTAAATGGATCTATAAAATTGATGGAATTGGATGGAATATCCTTGAAGAAGCTCGACTTGTCGAAAAGTTGTTTACGACAAAGTTCAAAGAGTTGACTACGATAAGATTAGATCTTCCGTAACAATGCTTATAGTCTATGTGGATTATTCTAGTAATCGCTACATATTTCTTTTATGAGATATGATAGTAGGATGACAGAAATACATTCCTTACCAGAAGTGTGTATGAAGGATGTATACTACATACAAACCAAAGAGTTTTGCTAGTCCGTGGAATACTAGATGGGTATACAAACTTCACTGGATGAAGTAAGTATCACGGAGTTGGAATCTTCACCGGATGAAATAATCAAAGAGTTTTGATTTCATCAGAAACGATGAAGATGCTTGCATTTGCAAGAAATTAAGTGGGAGTGCTGAGACATAGTTATAATATTATATGTGGCTGACATATCATTGATTATAAATGATGTAATTATATACTTGATGTGATTAGAAGGTTTCATTGAGAATTAACTTCAACGAAAGAATATGGACTGAAACATATTTAGTGTCAAGATCTATGAAGATAGATTGAAACACATAATAAGTTTAAGTCAAAGTACATAGAATGAATATTGAAGTAGTTCAATATAAAAATATTAAGAAGGTGTTCTTTTCCATGTGAAGGTTTAACAAGACATGAGTGTATTTGACACTCGATGAGTAAAAACACATGAGTGATTTTAGATCACGAATAATATGTACAAAATCGGATGTCCTGTGCTCTAAAGTGTTACGAGCATATACCAGAATGATTCATGCAATGATCATTGCACAACGGTAAGAATATCTCTGAGTGCTTTAGAAGAACCAAGGATATATATATATATATATATATATATATATTCATACTACACCCGGGTGTAGTTACACCCACGCGTGTTTCCTATAATCTAGGGAGTATCTATCATACCTAAATATGTGTACATGTAGTATGAAGTATATAAAACTATTTTAATAGTATATATAATACTTTGTATGCAGTATGCATATTTTTTTTACGTAGACTCATTTTTTACGTATACATATGCATGTATTTCATATATATAGTGCAAACTACATGCTCACTTATATTTTTTTCACAAAAGTTGATTTGTAATATCTTAGATATAATATAAGAATATACTCAAACCGATAAAGTATGGTACATACTTCCGCATGGTAGTATATGGCACGTGGGTGTAGTTACACCCAGGAGTAGAAAGTATTTATCCTATATATATATATATATATATATATATATATATATATATATATATATATATATAGTTTTGTATGGGATAATGACAAACAAATCGTTGTAAGGTGTTTCACCGATATTAGTTTGGTCTCATATAAAAATAAAATTTCAATCTCAATTAGGCTAAGTGTTGTTTAAAAGGTAGCACAATGAGCTAGAAGAAGTCTATGCTAGATTTAGATGAGTTCTAAATATTGTGACGGATTCTACAAACAAAGGCAGAGTATGTCATTGTTTTGACAATGACTGAGAATGTTAAGTCGAGGAGTTCTTTGAGAACTTGGTGTAATTCCGATAGTGTCAGAACTTTGAGGCTATATTGTGTGTGACAATATTAGTGACTTATTTCAGACCGTGGAATTAAGGTTCCACTAGAGGACTAAGCATATATAATTAATGCCGACTCATTTGGAAAATGAGTGATGTCTTGAGATGCAAATGAATTGAAAAATACATACGTTTCTGAGCGTGTCAGATCCGTTGACTAAAACCTCTCCCGTGAGCAAAACATGATAAGCACCAGAAGGCCAAGGTGTTATATCTTTACAAATGTAAACTAGGTTATTGACTCTAGTGCAAGTGGGAGACTGTTGGAGATATGCCCAAGAGACAATAATAAATTAGTAATTGTTATATCTTAGTGTTCATGATAAATGTTTACATCCCACGCTATAATTGTATTAACCGAAACATTGATACATGTGTGTTATGTAAACAACAAGGAGTCCCTAGTAAGCCTCTTGTATAACTAGCTTTTTGATTAATAGATGATCATGGTTTCGTGATCATGAACATTGGATGTTGTTAATAACAAGGTTATTTCATTGGGTGAATGATATAATGGACATACACCCAAATAAGCGTAGCATGAGATCAAGTCATTAAGTTCAACTTGCTATAAGCTTTCGATACATATTTACCTAGTCCTTCGACCATGAGATCATGTAAATCACTTACACCGGAAGGGTACTTTGATTACATCAAACGCCATTGCGTAAATGGGTGGTTATAAAGATGGGATTAAGTATTCGGAAAGTGTGAGTTGAGGCATATGGATCAACAGTGGGATTTGTCCATCCCGATGACGGATAGATATACTCTGGGCCCTCTCGGTGGAATGTCGTCTGATTAGCTTGAAAGGTTGTGACTGGTTCACAAGAGATGACATACCACGGTACGAGTAAACAGTACTTGTCGGTAACGAGGTTGAACTAGGTATGAAGATACCGATGATCGAACCTCGGACAAGTAAAGTATCGCATGACAAAGTGAATCAGTATCGTATGTTAATGGTTCAATCGATCACTAAGTTATCGCTGAATGTGTGGGAGCCATTATGGTTCTCCAGGTCCTGCTATTGGTTATTGATCGGAGAGGAGTCTCGATCATGTCTGCATAGTTCACGAACCGTAAGGTGACACGCTTAAGGTTCGATGTCGTATAGTAGATTCAGAATATGAGATGGAGACCGAATGTTGTTCGGAGTCTCGGATGGGATCCAAGACATCACGAGGAGGTCCGGAATAGTCCGGAGAATAAGATTCATATATGGGAAGTCATTTTCAGGGTTACCGGAAAAGTTCAGGATTTTTCGGTATTATACTAGAGGTTCTAGAAGGTTCCGGAGGGTACCATAGTGGGGCCCACCTATCCCGAACGACCAACATGGACCGGAGGGGGTCACATAGGCCCACATGGGCCAGGCACACCAGCCTCCCAAGACCCATGCGGCTGGATCAAGTGGATAAGATCAAATCCCTTGAAAATAGGGACTTAACTTGGGGGGGCGTTGCCCCCCTTGTTTTGGCCGACCCAAGGGCTTGGAGGAGGGGCCAAGGCCGCCCCCCACGCCTATATAAGAGGGAGGGGAGGGCTGGGGCGCAGCACATCATTCCCCCAAGCCCTAGCCGCCGCTCTCTCCCTCCTCCTTCTTCCTGCGCAGGCTTGGTGAAGCCCTGCAGGAATTTCTCCTCCACCTCCACCACCACGCCGTCGTGCTGCTGGGATTCCGAGGGGATCTACCACACCTCCTCTGCCCGCTAGAACGGGGAGAGGACGGGCTTCATCGACACCGTACGCACGACCGAGTACGGAAGTGCTGCCGGATTGCAGCACTGGATGATCGACTACATCAACAACGAGATCTAATCTCGTAGGCTTTGGAATCTTCGAGGGTTAGTCTCACATACATCTCGTTTCTTCGATCTTGGTAGATTAGATCTTGGCTTTTCCATAGATTAGATCTTAGATTTATTCGTCTTTGCATCCACGAATTGTTGACTCGCTCTAGAAAAGAGCTTCGTAGTTGGGAGCTCTGAACCGATGATCGATATGGTTTCCTAGGATGGCGGTAGACATTTTTTGTTTTCCATGCAACGAACCCTTCATCATCATCATAGTAAGGTCCTTTCTACCCCCAGTGTGCCCACTCTGAAGGATCCCCTCATTCCCCCACCAGGAAGAAAATCCTTCCCCATGGTGTTACTTAGGTGCTTCAGGCGCATACTCCCATGCGTCCTGGGCTGGTGCTGCATGAATCTCCTCCAACACATCCTGGTTGGGGTTCAGGAACCTCCTACCATGCATCATTTATTGGTGTTGCAGGAGCTGCTTCCCATTCATGTTCTTACACCTCAACAATTTATTTGTTTGATAACCTATCAAAATATTGAAGACGAGTTAGCACAGTGCATTCAAAGCTACCACGCCTAACCATGTATCTATATGTGACAATGTCATTATTCCACATTCTTATTATTCCCATATTAAGCAACAAAGTGGAATCCAACAGGTTAGATTCTAGGATTTTATTTCCTTTAATGTTTAAAGTTCCTCTAAATTTTAATATGTTCATAGATCATGGTGGCAATAGCTCCAGCATAAAGAGGTTTAAAATAATTATGGGCTACAACGTATGACAATGTCCTACCAAGAATTACACCCAAATTATAATTAGGAAATGTTCCCTCCGCTGCACACTCAATAAGTAAATAATAGGGCAAGTGCAAGGAGTGGTGTTCTTCCTAGCCAAGAATCCAATAACTAGGAACACCGAAAAATATGTAAGCCTAGGATGTTGAATATGAGTAAATCCTGGAGGCTAGCCTGTCATTTGTGATTTCTTCCCAACTCATTAGATTAGGAACATCAATAGCTTTGCAAAATTCATCCAAGGACATGACAAATCTTTGTTGCATCCTAACAAATTTAACATCAAAGGTGCTTGGATTGATTTTACCTTTGATGTCTACCTTTCCTTTTGTGTGCACAAACCTAAAGGTGACGAGGAATTCGCGACTTATCTCCGCATAAGTCTTTTGTGGGAAGCTTGCAAAGCCTCCAAACATTGTTTTATTCATGAAGTGGTTGAAATATTCCTTTACATGTAGCACACTCAACATACTTGGATCTTGCCATCTTGTGGTGTGCATGTCTAAGCATTCCGCCTTGCAAATCATATCATCTTCCCACTGATGTTCATCATCAAGGTTGATGGACACTTTGGAGTTCATTCTTGACCTTAGCCCACTAAAGAGTTCCTTTTCCTTGTTCATGGGTGATGAAACCTTGCATCACCTTAATCACAAACAACTAAGTAATTAGATGTAGCAAATTATAACCACTTAAGAATACTCACAGAAGGCTCTACCAAGCAAAACTATAAGTTATTTTAACCTAAAATTTGCAAATCCATGGATTTCTTAAGCATAATATGTGACACTAAAAGCATCCTCCTCCTCAAAATATAAAGCATTATATCAAAAATAAATTGGATGGGTGCGAGGAGTCACATACCAAGGAGCAATCCCTCCAAAGGGATTTGAAAATAGTTGCCCAAATTTGGACATCAAAATTGAGCGGGAAGGGAGCAGGAGATTTTTTTTGTGTTACATGGTCATTGTTTGAGTCGAGGGGAAGAGCCTAGGAGCTTGGTCCTCACCTAACTCCCCATGTGGGGCCCACAAGGCCAGCTGGCGCACCTTGCATGGGTGGGCGCACCAGCAGTGCTATTTTCTCCCATGTTTGCTATTTTTCCTTGTCTTTTCGCCTGGTGGATCCCCTGCAGAAAAATGACCTGGGAGTTTTTTTGGCGATTTTTGGAGAACTTTTTCTGTGTAAAATATTTCAGAACTCAAAAACTGTCAAAATACGGCAGAAAGTAATTAAAGAAACTCAACATTAATTAAAAGAATTCAAATAACTTTGCTACTAATGCTTAATGAGAATCATTATCATGTTAAGAATGAGGTTGATGAAGTCTCATTATCACTATGATAAAGATAGAAACAATGGTTCAATAATAAAAATGAAGGAAATTTTCAGGGTACCTCATAATGAATTGGAATTGTTCCAACCATTAATTTTTGGTACTTGGGTGTTGGAGGAGGAATTGGTATTTCAAATCTTCCAATTTTAAGAACCCTTGGTTTAATAACATTAACACTTTTTTTGGCTAATTCAACACAATTTTTCTTTGGAAAATGTATAGTGTGCTCTTTACCTTTTACATGGAAGGTGACATTGCTTTCAGTACAATTTATCACAGCTCCTGTAGTATTTAGAAAAGATATACCAATAATAATAGATAAGTTATCATCTTCAGCCATTTTTAATATCACAAAATCCGTAGAAATTTGCAAATTAGCAATCGTGATAGGAACATCTTCACATATACCAATAAGAATAACAGTAGATTTATCATCCATTTAAAGTAAAACCTCAGTAGGGACTAACATTTGGTACATACGTGGTGTAAAATGTTACATGTGAGATTATTTTGTACCATTAGAATATTTTTCGCACCCTATTTCTGTGACTTGACGGACTATAGGAAAAGTTATTGAAGACCAGCGTTACATACACTGAATTTTTTTGATACATAATAACTATTTTTGTACTCCCATGATTAGATGCGCAAGAGCGCTCGCTTAAATAAATCGGACATTTAAGGAAGCGGCTGATGGTTCCTGTCTTTACAGCTGCTGGGCCAAGATTTTTGTAGCGGTGACCTACAGCGTCTATAGCGAACTGATAACTAGTAGCTTGATATCAAATATTTTTCGATAAAGTGAATATATTAATATCAAAATATACAAATTACACCCACCCTCTGCAATAACGCAATGTCCTAATAACATTACGGATGCACACAGTCAAAAAAGAGAAAAAGAAAACTAATAAATAAAAGTGCCGCTACAGTATCCCAGCCCTAGCAACAGTAATACATCCACCACAAAGACAACACCTGAAATTCAGACTCTTCAAAAGCAATGCCTCCAAGAAGGGAACAATGCACCAGCGTCGTCGTCGCCCGATCAAAGATCTTAGGTTTTCACCCTGAAGATAGTCTCCGCTCTCAAAACAATGCCTTCAACAAGCACATTGCAGGCACAACCAGTTAAGGCCAGACCTTGGGTTTTCACTCTGAAAGGTAAGACTCCGAACTTCACATGTGCTGCCGCCCCCACTTTCATACCACTGTTTCGAAGTCCGAAACACCAAGCTAGCCCCTCAGCGCAAAGACTTGAACCTCCATTAGCTAGTCCTCTAAATTCGGCCTTCATGATATTCTCTTCTTCTAACTTCACCATGCATCAGTTGTCGCTTGGTGTCAACACAGAACGGATGTGAATTTAGGTTCCTATTTATACTTGAGGCCCAGGCTAGTCCTGGTACTCATGCAATTTATATTGAGAACTATGCTTTAATCTTAAGCAAGATTAAAAATCTTAGTACTTATGCCAAATAGTTGTGTGCATCCCTAGTTGTTGCAGAGTCCGGGAAGTGAAATTCCTAGTTCCTGCAGTATATTTCTATGCATTTCACATATCCTTCTACTATTTTTTGTACACAAGGTGAATAGCAAGGATAGGGTTCAGTTTTTATAACCATGTTATCCTGATTCATGTTTATCGTTTCTCTGATTGCTATACAGATGGATATAATAATTAAGTTTTAACTTCATTTAACGAGTCTTTTTTCCTATTACTTTTTGTTACAAAATTGTAAAAAAAAAAATAGCACATCACAGTTAATCTTAGAAACGAACGTAGCACTTACTTATTTTGATGTTTTTAGCATCAGAAATGTGCAAACTCAAAGTGCCTAGCTAGGTCTTACCCAAATTAGAACCTACTCTGATGACTGATCTCACAGAGGTGAACTAAAAATAACTAGTGGACAGCAACCCTGCTTAACCGGCAGCCACAACCAGAAAATAGCAAATGGGCATGCCATAAACATAGCGAACACTTGTCCCCCGAACCGAGATGTATATAAAGCTTCACCACTCGAGCTTCTCACAGAATCAAGGACAGGGAACTTGCACAAATAAAATGGCGATCAGGAATGTCGCGATCAGAGTCTTCTTCCTCTTGTTGGTGGTGAGCGCGGCGTTCGCCAAAGACAAGGAGGAGAAGAAGGATGAGAAGAAGGATGAGAAGACGGAGGGCGCAGCGTCCGAGGCTGACGGGACCTACGACATCACCAAGCTCGGCGCCAAAGACGATGGCAAGACAGACTGCACCAAGGTACGCAATCAAGAAACGACGACGATATGCATGGGTGACGATGAGTTACGATCGATAACTGATCATGTGGTCGTGGTGGGATGCGATGGCAGGAGGTGGAGGAGGCATGGGCTTCGGCATGCGGTGGCACCGGGAAACAGACGATCGTCATCCCAAAGGGGGATTTCCTGACTGGCCCTCTGAATTTCACCGGACCATGTAAGGGGGACAGCGTGACAATCAAGCTAGAGGGCAACCTTCTGGCCTCCAACGACCTGGCCAAGTACAAGTCTAACTGGATCGAGATCATGCGCGTCAAGAACCTCGCCATCACTGGCAAAGGCACGCTCGACGGCCAGGGCAAGGCCGTCTGGACCAAGAACAGCTGCGCCAAGAGCTACGACTGCAAGATCCTGCCCAACGTACGTGTGTATAATTGCATCCTTCTTGCAAATTAACATTTCATTGTGCTTATTTCTCAAATAATCAAATCAATGCATGTGGCGGTGCAGTCATTGGTGCTGGACTTCTGCGACGACGCGCTCATCGAAGGCATCACCATCCTCAACTCCAAGTTCTTCCACCTCAACATCTACGAGTGCAAGGGCGTGACTGTCAAGGACGTGATCGTCAGCGCGCCTGGGGACAGCCCCAACACCGACGGCATCCACATGGGCGACTCCTCCAAGGTCACAATCATGGACACCAAGATCGGCGTCGGCGACGACTGCATCTCCATCGGCCCCGGCAGCAAGGAGGTCAACATCAGCGGCGTCACCTGCGGTCCAGGCCACGGCATCAGCGTGGGCAGCCTCGGACGGTACAAGGACGAGAAGGACGTGACAGACGTCACCGTCAAGAACTGCGTGCTCAAGGGCTCCACCAACGGCCTCCGGATCAAGTCGTACGAAGACGCCAAGTCGCCGGTCGTAGCGTCCAACTTCCACTACGAGAACGTTCAGATGGACGACGTCGGCTACCCCATCATCATCGACCAGAAGTACTGCCCCAACAAGATATGCACCTCCAAGGGAGACTCCGCCAGGGTCACCGTCAAGGACGTCACATTCACCAACATCACCGGCACCTCCTCCACCCCCGAGGCCGTCAGCCTGCTTTGCTCCGACAAGAAACCGTGTGAAGGTGTCACCATGAACGACGTCAAGATTGAGTACACCGGCAAGAACAACAAGACCATGGCTGTTTGCACCAACGCCAAGGTCACCGCTAAGGGTGTCGACAAGGCTAACAGCTGTGACGCGTGAGCCATTCTTCCACACCTTCGACGCCCCCATCGTCTCTTACCTCCCACAGCAGACATTTTTGAAGAGATAATTAACAAGACTACACGTGCCACCTGAAGATCGTTGCCTCGAGGCACTCTTATGTACGGCATGATTTCTTTCTTCGCTGTATTTGTAATCTACCAGGTTTTTTAATTTCCTTTTTTTTTTTTGTTACCATCCCGGTCGTTTCTCTGTCAAGAGAAGATACAGACCGCTCCAGGAGATCATCTACTAGTTTAATCTCTTCATGGGTTTATTATCATTGTCCTTTTGTTAAGAATTCATGTATGTGCCGGCTCAGAGCCAGCCAAAGGCAAGGTGCTTGACTGTCGATCTAATTTTGACGGTTTGATTTATTTTTATTCTTGTGCTGGCAAAATAAAATAAAAATAGATTGATGGATTGACTTACTCGGCTAGAAGGCTTCCCAAGTTCCCATGCACTCATTAATCTGGCTTTCCGATATAAATTAACTTGACATTTCGAGATATTATTAAGACATATTTGTTGCCATTGTTGCCCCACTTTCATTAACGATACTAGAAGAATATCCCACCCATTAAGGCAGGAGTCCCTTCAAGATCTCTATTGGTAAATGAAAGAGTATACTAACATGCATGAAACATGAGGTTGTCTAAGACTCAATTAGTCAAAATAATTGAGATGCTGAATTTAAGTGAAATGGTTGTGTAGTTGATGGTTAAAACTTGGCCATGTGGACAATAGAATATCTTAAAGAATGGATAATGTGAATACGATGCATGTGAACATATACTATAATTTAAGAGGCTTACTGGGATGACATGGGTAATTGAATGGTTAAAAGAATGGGAAAATAGATACCTTGCATGTTAAGATAAAGTGTAATTAATAAATACTAGTGAGAAAAGCGTGCTTTGCCGCTCCGCCTACAGAATGTTTTGGCACTTCGTGGCCAGAATGATAGGGTTGCAGCTATTTTTGGCGGCCTCACCAACAATCGAGACACATATAGTGTTATTAGTTTTGTTTTAGCGTTGTCGATAAATTATAGGTGGGTATGCACGCTGGTAATAGTTAGCATTGATCGAGCATTCTCTGCCATGTTGGTAATAGCTAGGAGTGATCGAGCATGATATGGATATCCAGACCTGGTACTAGGACAGCCATTGATATGATGATTAAGTCTAAGGTTGTACCAGTATTTTATCATAGTCTTGTTATTAGGAAATAATAATATAGTTAGGTCATGTGGTGGGCCATTAGGGTTTAAATTAGTGTTTCTTTGACTTGGGCCTGTCCGAGTCAAACTAGGTGAGGCCCAATAGGGCTGGCCGGCCACCTCCCCCTCATATAAGGAGGTGGGGCGGCTAGGGTTTAGGGTAGGCTAGTTTTGATTCAGATCATGTAGAACCTCGAGTTCAAGATATCTCCGACCCTATGGGATCGGCGTGTGTGACGACGTCTCGGACGTTCGTCCGGTTATCCAATAAAGGTGTGAGAGTTCTTGAGTCTGTCAAGAGTAATCATATGTGCTTGCGTATCCTTGAATCTGTCAAGGGAGTTCAAGATCTATCGGTCCTATGAATCATCAAGGTGCATCGCGAAAGATCGGAAAAACGACCCCTTACCAGTACGACATATCCTAATGAGAAATGAACTATCGCAGTTCTTGATACAATTGGAATGCCACGTAGGCTTTCTTTCTCTTTGGGGTTTTTGGCGTCTTATGTTTACATTTGGTGCCATTCTTGTAAATATTTCTATGTGCTCGCATACTCTAAAAAAAAGAGCAATACATATATAGCAATGTTCCAGCTCTACTTCCACGCAAATAAGAAAACATAGGTTTGTTGCTTCAAGGGTTCAGACCTTTTTTTTGAACTTTAAAAAACATGAAATTTTGATTGTTACATAGTCACTACAGGAATGGGTTGATATGCCGACGGCCAGGGACCCTCGGCGTATCCGGTTTTGGCCGTCAGCGTAGGCTACGCCGAGGGCAGCCCTCGGCATAGCTCCTCGGCGACGATCTTCCTCGGCGGAGCCACTATTGCCGTCGGCGTAGCACGCTACGTCAACGGCAAAACCCTCGGCATACTAATTTAAAAAATTCAAATTTTCTTTTTCACAAAAACAATTCGATTTTTTTTGCTATGCTGACGGAAAAACCCTCGTAGAGTTTTACGTTTTTACAAATTTTAATTTGTTTTACACCATTTTTTTACTTATTTATCTTTCACCGAAGACACTTTTAACTCTAAGTACACTTAATCTTAGGTCAAATTACAATCATGGTTAAATTTCCCAATCGATCACCCATCCTCACACTACTCTAGTCTTAGCACTCTTAACTTCTTGGTTCCATTCGGATGAGATTACATTAAAGAATGGACACCTTGCTGATAATAATAGCATATCAACCCTATTAACCATTGGACCGTGATGTCACACCTTTTTATTTTTGAATTCCAAACAATTACTTAAGTAAACAATAATGAATATATAAGTAATAATAATATTGAATTCAAATAAGAATAAAATGATTTTTTGGTCTTTTTTCTATTTAATATGGAATAATTCATATCTTTAAATCGGAAAATCGAAATTTTACAAAAATAATGTGTCTAAATCGATCAGAAAAATGAGAGGAATCTACATATAACATCCATATCATCTTTTGAACCTAAAACTTAGAGGAATCCAAATATGACGTCCAGTTTGTCATCTAGCCAAAAGGCACCCCCGGAGATACGGAATGGCCGTACCAGGCGCGCTGGTGCACTGTTCACCAGCGCGCTAAACAGAAAAAAAAATTAGGACATAAATCGATGTGACGTAGATCTAAAACCATTTTTCCGAAATTTATTGAGCGACGAAAAGTGTACCCCTAGTTTAAATCCGGTCAGTTTCCAGCGGATTCGGCGGGACACCGCAGGAAGCCGCATTGATTCCCAGATAGCTAGCACGCACATATAGTATGTGATAGGTGGTGCGGAGGCGGTCTCCTACCACTACACGGAGGTCTCGCGCAATACTAAAATGCGCCATATGTAGCTGTTTCACAAAAAAATAGTTTTAGCAACCCGAAAATGAAAAAACCATTGCATGTGGGTTGGATTGGAAATCCGCACCTGGAGGTTTGCTTCCCGTCCCAGTGCCCACGCACGTGCCAATATGGCCTCGTTCCGACAAACTATGCGGTGTCACAGGCCATTTCCTACTCATCTATCTATTATATACTAAAAGCACAATACGAAGGTCGAAGGTCTAAAATAGAGACACCACGTTAATCCACAACATCAAAATTATAATACATGTTAGATCTATAGTTTACGGATATGATTTAACGAGACACTAATAATTACGTACATAATCGTGTAACCATATTTGACACGTTAAAAAGAAGCATATGTATTAGAAAAAGGAAGAGAAATCATGTGACGTGAAAAGGAATGAGTCTTGAAAAAAATTGATGAGCAAGACGTATATCACTAGGGCTATAGACTGTTCAATAAAAACAAAGAAAATTGTATTTGTTGGATATCAAATATTTTACTTAATACTCGCTTCGTTCCAATATTTAAGTCGTAAATTTTTTCTCAAAAAAATTATATACTAAAAGCACAATATGGAGATCTAAAATAGAGACACCACGTTAATCGACATCATCAAAATTATAATACTTGTTAGATCTATAGTTTACGGATATGATTTAACGAGACACTAATAGTTATGTACATAACCGTGTAACCATATTTGACACGTTAAATAAGATGCATATATATGTATTAGAAAAAAGGAAGAGAAATCACGTGACGTGAAAAGGAAGGAGTCTTGAAAAAAATTGATGAGCTTTACAAGACGTATATCTCTAAGGCTCTAGACTGTTCAATAAAAACAAAGAAAATTGTATTTGTTGGATATCAATTATTTTACTGAATACTCCCTTTGTTCCAATATTTAAGTCGTAAATTTTTTCTCAAAAAATAAATTTGTATTGTTGGATATTAATTATTTTATTTAACACTTCCTTCGTTCCAATATTTAAGATGTAAATAATTTCTCAATTTTTCATCAGAAAACTAGGCACTAGCAAATTCAGGTGCGAGTTAGTCGCTACTCTCCCGAAACTGTTATTTCGTTCCCGTTTTCCGTCCGACGTCTCCGAGCCTAGCGTAGATCTAGGCCACCACATGGTCAACTACATCCATTCGTCCATTCGAAGGAAGCCGCGTGTGCTTCTGCGATGTCGAGCAGGTGTCCCACCACTTTGTCTGCATTATCCACGAGACGAGCAACACAACAACAAGCGTGAGGCCCCTAGCTTTGTATGAGAGATGGCCGATTTTTCGCAAAAAAGAAGAAGATCCGTACAACTCTTATAGTCTTTGGTTTAGACGACTATCATAATGTACTTAACATGGAGATAATTAGGCGGCCGACTCCTGTGAAAAAAATCAAACGGAGCACAATCCCGTCCGTTTAATATACTTTAGATGGAGAAGGTATCAATGAATGATGCTACCGAGGAGTGGCGATGACACGTTAAGCAGAATTTCGTCCCATGAAAATAGTAGTGATTAATTGTGTGATGATATGTAGTGAATTTGTGACTAATTAGCATTTTCAAAATTATGACCAATGTGAGTCGATATAGTCATCTGACATGATAAAATAAATACATATAATTAAGACTGTCGATGCCTTGTATGAAGAAGCGGGGACAATAGGTAGGAAATAAAAAAAAGACGAATAGCACTACCTATGAAAGAAAAAAAAAGGTGAGTTAGCGTTTTAGTAAATCGTGCATTAAATATTGTTCAACAACTTAAATTTGGTCTAACAATTTTTCATATGGGTACTATTTTACTAAACAAAACATTTTGTGTAGTCATAAAACAATGTAATTTATAGTTCCACACATCTAGTATCTCTGAAACCATAAATTAATTTCATAGACATGTTCAACATGTTGAAGATGAAATGCGAGGGCCACCTTGCTAGTTTCCCTTAAAAGCAATATAGAACTCCGGACTTTATAGCCCTGTTCGTGAAGGGTTTTCCAAAATAATTGTTGTATCCCAATTCTGACTTTTGGAGTGGTTACTAGGACACATAAAATGAGTCATGCGGCTCCGCGGGATTTTCTGACTTCGTTTAAATTGTCATCTGGCCAAAACGGGAACCCGATGACACATAAGAAAGTGTTTGAATTGTTACTATGTTAACATGGTACTATACATGATTCAAATATGCATGATTTTGACATAAACGGATGGAGGATATTTTTCTGAACATTTTGACACGTTATATGAATTTTTCTGACGTCATATGAATTAGTTATGATTTTTATAAAATTAGACAAATTTGAAGGATGGCCTACGCCGAGGGTGGCCGTCGGCGTAGCCCTGTCTACGCCTAGGGCCAAAGGTATACCGAGGGCTGCCTTCGGCGTAGACCTCGCTACGTGGATGGCAACGCTACGCTGGCAGGCTGGCTTGGCCGGACCATACGCCGACAACCCCGACTTTTTGCTGTCGGCATATCGCACCATTCCTGTAGTGAGTCGAGCTGCACATTTACAACTTATATACTTATAGCCCACAATTGGAGAGGCCGAATCTAGTTTGTTTCAGAATTAAGAATTAAGTATCAAAAGTAATAAATCAACAGATGCCAGTAAATACAGTGCTAAAAACAGTTGAAAATAACATTAATGAATGTAAACAGTCACACAAGCTCGTAAGCATCTCTTCTGAACAAATTGATCTCTAAACTAGTCCAATTAGAGTAACATATTGAATAATCTCATGAGCTTGCTCCTCGTCAGGTTTCATACATCATACACAAAGAATTACAATGTCGCATTACAAAGATCCTGGTCTCCTTGCACGTCATATCTACTACCTGTCGCTTGATAGACATCATACGACAGAGAGTACGATTTTGCGACAAATGGCTTACGGGTCCCCTTTGTTTTCGTTTTACAGCTAAGTAAAACACCTTCTAAAGCTCGAGGATCAACTTCAAGATGTTCCATCCCACAAAAACATGCAAGGAAAAAATGAGAAGAAAGTATCATTAAATATACACTCCGTACTTTGTTCTTGATTGAATTCTCATCCCTCGCTGTCTATGCACGTTAGTCGTATACCTATGTCTTTCCTTGAAATAATTGCCACTATCCTATGATCCAAATTCGGGGCAGATTACAAAGAAATGGTCAAAAGGATCATGAACTGACAAACCCAACATCTGTTTACCAACTTGGACCAGCAAAGTAATCTACGCACTTACTTCATATTCTAATGTTATAGTGCCACTACTGATGCACCAATGCTCTTGGTTCCCTGTTGAATTGAAAAAATAAGTGTATTAAAGTCATCATATCAAACAAAAATGTAAATACAGGGAATGTGGTACAGTACAACTAAGCTCCAATCTCATAATTCGATGTCCATTCCAGCAGCGCTCCATGGAGGCGCAGCGGCACGTCGTGCCCATATCGTGGCTGCGATATGGAAACTTCTAAGAGGCTGTGCTGCTTTACACTATTTAGAAGCTAACTTAGTCCATAAGACATTTTCGATACTGTTCTACATATAGTCAAATGCTTGGATTTACACAAGCTCTAGTGTTTAATGTATTAATGATCAAAACTGATCTACAAACTGAGAGATTTCTAGAAGAATTACATAACACTCAAAAGTTAAAATGTGGAAGGATTAAAGACGCATCCTCTTAACTGAAGACATTAAATAGCCTCTAAACAACCTAGTTTCGAAAATTTGATCCACTAAGCAAGCACGGCTGCTTAATGCCAGGCACAAAGAAAACATCAACATACTGAAGAAACTGAGAGATCCCTAGAAGTAAGATCTTGGCGTCCCTCTACATGTAAGAGTTCCCTCAGGGTGGCACTTCATATTCTGCAATCATGTCATCTTAAGAAACAAATTGAGTACATCATTATGGCATAGCACTTAGTCGAGTACATAGTCGTGCATATATTCATATATATAGAAGACAAATGCATTTCTCTTACATGCAGTTCTTTAAGGAACAAAAGGTAAGATGTCAAAGGAGTAAAACTGAGATCCGGTGAATTTAAAACAGACCAACCAGTTAACTTTTAGCAGCCTACATGATCATATTTGCTTCTCTGTTGACTTTTTTACATTCGTGCTGGCCTCGTAGATGAGCCGAGTCAATCGCGAAATCTATATATCCTTGTCAAATGCTGGAAGTGGGCGACCACCTCTAGGGTTACGGTGCCCTATTAGCAAAACAAAAGCACACCCCTCTTATTTTATTGGGTATCTTGCCCTGTACATTGAACTAATTTCCATCCGATGTCCAAGGAGTATATCCACATAAATACATAATAGGTAGAAACATGAACTAAAACATTCTAGAAGTAGAAAGATGTATTCTACTCACTCTGGGCACACATCTGTCTGAGATAACTGTTGGCTTGGAAATGACAAGATGCTACTAACTTCTGATCTTGCATGGCCCACAACTTTCATCTTCTATGTAGTTCAGCAGTCAGATCATCCTGTCAGCCACCAAAAGAAGACCCTTTTCAGTGTTCAAATACATATATCATTTTTTTTGTCTACACGTTATGCAATGGAGCAGGGGAATCAATTCTCATGAAAGAAAATGTCCCATCAAAACCTTATTAACATGTTTCTCTCCTATTTAAGACACCATCAACACATGAAGAATTTTATCTTCGGAGAAGGGAATATAGTGCAGGGCATAAGATTTATTTTATATAAGGAAGACATTGTGTAAATTTCCAACTGAAGTAGCACCTAGATGGCTAGACCTTTATATGGTTTTCCATTTAGGGCAGAATGAGAACATCCAATAGTTGGCACTACATCACTGCAATAGGCTATAAACAAAAATGCTTCTATTTTTTATCACATAAATAATCTATGTTGCATTTAGTGTTGGAAAAAATATAACAAAATATTAAATGATGTTTACAATTAGTGAATATAGTTGGTAGCAATTCTGAAATATCATTGTAAAATACAGTCTCTCTATAATAGTAACTATGGTGTATAAACTTAAGATGGTGACCTTAATAACTTGAATTTTTCTCCATAACGCACAATTGCTCCGGACAGATTGACCAATCAGGGTTGTCTTATTGTTTAGAACACATATCTAAGTTGCTCGAGTCTTATGAAAGCGATGTCATTCGTTGTTTGTAAATATATATCAGCTCATCATAAATGAATTCGTTATCAACCTGAAAGAAAATATGCTAACCTAGGAATGATCCAGTGAGTATTTCCTCCTAATTGGACATCAATATCTCATATCTCAACTTCTTTGACTGCAATGGAATGCATGGCTATTCATGTTCTCGAGTACAAATTAATCATATGAATCGATGATCACATACCTGAAACAAAAAAGGCCATCATCATACATAAGCTTATATATAGTCCCAGGGCTCTCCTATTGGCAATAAACATAAAGTGCTCCAGCCTAACGCTAAGTTCCCAATCGCTTGAAGAACTCAACCGGGGAAAAAAACCCCGCAGAAAATCCTATTCCCCAAACAGAGTTTCTCAGCTCCACAAGACAACAGTCTAGAGCAGTATACACAAACCATATGCGACTAAACCACACAAAATAGGGCATCTAAGTGCTTCAGGCTTAAAGTGATGTCCAAAGCAATTTAAGAAAACATGAAAGGCAGGTTAAGAATTATTTTTAGATCCCAAATTTTTATCATATTTCGCGTTGTCTTTAGCTCTTGTCATGTCGCAACCTTGGTTTCACAAATGCCTTTTGATGCCATTTATTGAATACCCAAAACAAAATATCAAAGAGGTAATGTGAGATGAACTTACAGCCTAACCAAGCTTACAGCCTTTGCAAACACATCCAGCTTAATCTCACAAGAATGCATTTTTGACACACTGATCCTTCTCCGAAGCATTACCTGACAAATGTAATAAGATATTACCAGGTCAGATTGATTCACTATCCAACATGCTAACAGATTTTAGCAAAATATTGAACTTTGCAGATTGCAAATAAAGATTTAGTGTATTTGGTGAAGTGTAAACTAACAGTTGAGAACACGGATCGAACTACCAAGCTCTACTTAGTTTTACCTGGAGTAATGCACCGTGAGAATCTCATCACACAAGCAGATTCGGCAAAGGAGTGACAAATTTTCTAGCAGTGCCTGAATTTCCCACGAGACAACCAAGTTACGATATCGCAAATTGCTAGAGAAGATAGATAAGAGAAATATAACTTAAAAAATACAATCAATGGGACCCAAATAATATAGATAGAAGCATGATAACTGCTATAGTAATTAGCTTATTGTAGAATATGCTAACATATTGATTAAACCTTTGTTCTTTGCCACTTCTTTACCTAGAAAACTAGCGAATTGGCCCGCGTATTTGCGCGGCTAGATTTGTTATGAGTTTTACGTACAAATAATATTTAGTTTCTTTTCCATTTCAATCAATTCCTCCCTTTATTTTTCTTTATGCTTATGTACATGTTTATTAAATTATTTGATATCGTTTATTGATGGTAAAATTTCGGACACATTGATTCATAGAACCTTATTAGATGATTGAGGAAATTAAATATTAAATATGTATCAACCTTTTATCCAGTCATCATCATTTTCTATAGAAACTCCTTAAATGATCTTATGATTACACTTTTTGATATTTATATACTTAATTTTATAATAAGAGGATATATTCAGTATTTTTTCTATTTGTAACACGTGTGTTAGTGTAAAATTAATTACATGCATATATAAACTTGTCACATGCATATACAAACTACTGATGTAACCTCACAAACCAAACCTAAATAATTTCATTACATGGTGTTTTTCATTTCTAACAGGAGGAGAGCATAAATTATATGCACATGGAACAGAAACTACAAATAGTTTAGAAGTTTTGAATAATAGGATAAGCCTTTCACAAAAAGATTGCTCAGAGGAGAAATTGATATGTACACTGATTTGGTAGAAAATCACAATAAAGGATAAATTATTTGGAGTAATTGATTAACCTCCAAAACATGTCTGCAAAAGAAGGTTTCTGTAGTATCCACTGAAAACATCAACCCTACCAAATAACCAAAGCCGCTGGATCTACTCCATGTAAATGGGTACAGTTCACCTTGAGTCTAATATGGAATCTCCTTGCCTCGTTTGACATAGAGCACCGCCGCCCGACGCATCCTAGACGACTCATGCAGTTCTTGCACTTTTTGTCAAAGTAATTCAATCGATAGATAATTAAATCAGCTACAGATGTATGCATTATATTTGAGGGCACCCTAGAAAACAAAATATAGCTAGGGATAGTCATTTGCATCACTATCACTAACCAGGATTTTTTTTATGCCAAAGTACTTAGTAAGCTCATTTTACCAAAATCTTAAGCTGACATATACTTGCAACAAAACTAATGCAGTGTAGGGACTATAGTACTTCCATGGACGATTCTTATGTTTTACGTTCAATTCGAAGGAGGAGAGGATTATTTAAAAAAGCTTACGTCCAAGTGCTATTGTTTCCTTTAGATTTCTCGTTACCACTCTACAAATTCCTACAATAATGGTATGGAGCTTTGCCCTAAGACTCAATATTTGTGTCAGACATCGCATAATGAATCACCATGTTTTTTTTGTCAAATTCGTCTCTTAGGATGCAGATCAAGACAAAGTATATACACACACTAATATGTGTTAGAAAGATATGTACAGTTTGAACATCTCATCAAAACAATGAATTCAAACCTGCTGCGGATCACCACCACTTCCCAAATAAGAAAAAAACTACAGAAACTCAAGGTAGCAACACCACCTCTTTTAAGTGTTACAGTTGTATCCAACTCACTTTGTTTATTCTCTACTTATGTTTTTGTTGATTTGCTAATTGATATACCATAATATGGTAAAATGGAATCCACTTGGTGAAATATACACTAAATGTGTCTACGGTAATGGTACTCCCTCCATTCACTAATATAAATGTTCACTAATTAGCTTGACAAAACTCTTATATTGGTAAACAAAGAAAGTATTACATAAATATACCCGTCCAAGAAATGAAACACACAGTGACACTATTTTTTCTAACAGCCTCATGAAGCAAAACCTAACGAATTGCAGTAATATTCAGTAATTCACATGTGACCGAAACTGAAAAACAGAAACATGATGTGTATACATGAACGAAAATTAAGGTAGGAACAGGCTCCGTTATGCACCATTATTTTGTAACACCATTATGCCATTAGGACAACCACAACTGTACTACAGTATTTCATATTCTTGGAAATTTGTCGAACACTATTTTTTATTGTTGTATTTTTTAAGCAATGGATCAACTTCTCTTCATTACATCTCATTCATGGCTTTCACTACGGGAGAGCTCCAGTATGCCGACGGCCGCCAGCCGTCGGCACAGCAAGGAAGGCCGTCGGCACAGGCTGTGCCGACGGTGACCGTCGGCGTAGCTTCGTCGGCATAGTTCCGGTCGGGGACTGCCCGATCACCGTCGGCATAGACTGGCCGTCGGCACAGATTGTTGTGCCGACGGTATAACCGTCGGCATAGTATTTCAATTTTTTCAATTTTTTTTTGAAAAAAGATTAAATATATTTTTTTGAAAAAATATATTTTTTATTTTTTTTCAATTTTCTTCTTATTCTTTTTTACTTGTTAATCTTTCACAATCACACTTACACTTAGTACATCTAATCTTAGGTCAAATTGCACTTGTATTCAAACTTCCCAGTTGGTCACCCATCCTCACACTACTCCTGCCCTAGCACGCTTAACTTCTTGGTTCTCTTCGGATGAGCTTCCATGAAAGAAATGACGCCCTTATTGTTAATACTACCATATCAATCATATTAACCCTTTGACCATGCTGCCACATCTCTATATTTTTGAATTCTAAACAATTACTTAAGTAAACAACAATGAATATATATAAATAATAATAATATAGAATTTGAAAAACAATTAAATGATTTAATTTTTGTCTTTTTATTTAATATGGAATAATTAATATCAAGTAAATACGAATTTGGCAAATAATATGTCTAAATTGATCGGAAAAATAAGAGGAATACAAATATGACATCCATATCATATTTTGAACCTACAATTTAATTTACCCAAAAATCATGAGCAATAGATCAAGTACCTATAGTTTAAATCTGGTTGACTTTATCGAAAATGAGGTGGGAAACGGCATCGGCATGGCATAGTTTGCCGAAATGAGGTCATATTTGGCACGTGTGTGGGTCCTAGGATGGGAAGCAAGACCCCGGACGCGGATTTCTAATCCGACCCACTCGGCGACCATATTTTCATTTTTAGCGTGCCCAAGCGGTTTTTATTTGTGAAGCAGCTACATGGGGCGCATTTTAGTATGACGTGAAACCTCCGTGCGATGATAGTGGACCACCTACGCACCACCTATCACATGGCATGTACACGCGTTAGCTATTTGAAAACCCATGCAGCTTCCGGCGGTGTCCCGCCGATTCCGCTGGAAACTGATCGGATTTGAACTAGGGCTCAACTATCCGTCACTCCAGAAGTTCCGGAAAAAATGTTTTTAGTTCTACGATGCATCATTATATGTGCTAATTTTTATCCGTTTAGTTTGTTCGCGAATGGGTGCACCCGCACGCCCGGTACGGCGATACCGCATGTCCCGCGGTCCCTGTTTTGGCCAGATGACAATTTGAAAATCCCACGGAGCCGCGTGGCGTCATTTCATATGTCATGGTAACTATTCCGTTTGTCAAAAGTGGGATACGGCAATTATTTTGAAAAACCCTTCACGAAAAGGGCTATCACGTCCGGAGTTCTATGGATTTCAGGGGAAATGAGGTGGGAAACGGCCTCGGCATGGCATAGTTTACCGAAACGAGGTCATATTTGGCACGTGTGTGGGCCCTAGGATGGGAAGCAAGACCCCGAGTGCGGATTTCTAATCTGACACACGGGCGACCATCGTTTCATTTTTAGCGTGCCCAAACGGTTTTTATTTGTGAAGCAGCTACATGGGGCACATTTTAATATGACGTGAAACCTCCGTGCGATTATAGTAGACCACCTACGCACCACCTATCACATGACATGTGCACGCATTAGCTTTTTGGGAACCCATGCGGTTTCCGCGGTGTCCCGCCGAATCCACTGGAAACCGACCAGATTTGAACTAGGGCTCAACTATCCGTCGCTCCGTAAATTCCGGAAAAAATGTTTTTAGTTCTACGACGCATCATTATATGTGCTAATTTTTGTCCGTTTAGTTTTTTCGCGAATGGGTGCACCCGCACGCCCGGTACGGCGATACCGCATGTCCTGGGGGGTTGTTTTGGCCAGATGGCAATTTGAACGAAGTCAAAAAATCTCACGGAGCCGCGTGGCGTCATTTTATATGTCATAGTAACTATTCCATTTATCAAAACTAGGATGTGGCAATTATTTTGGAAAACCCTTCACGAAAAGAGCTATCACATCCGGAGTTCTATGGAGTTCAGGGGAAATGAGGTGGGAAACGGCCTCGGCATGGCATAGTTTCCCGAAACAAGGTCATATTTGGCACGTGTGTGGGCCCTAGGATGGAAAGCGAGACCCCGGGTGTGGATTTCTAATCCGACCCACGGGCGACCATCTTTTCATTTTTAGCGTGCCCAAACGGTTTTTATTTGTGAAGCAGCTACATGGGGCATATTTTAGTATGACATGAAACCTCCGTGCGATGATAGTAGACCAACTACGCACCACCTATCACATGACATGTGCACGCATTAGCTTTTTGGGAGCTCATGCGGCTTTCGGCGGTGTCCCGCCGAATCCGCTGGAAACTGACCGGATTTGAACTAGGGCTCAACTATCCGTCGCTCCATAAATTCCGGAAAAATGTTTTTAGTTCTACGACGCATCATTATATGTGCTAATTTTTGTCCGTTTAGTTTTTTCGCGAATGGGTGCACCCGCACGCCCGGTACGGCGATACCGCATGTCCTGGGGGGCTGTTTTGGCCAGATGGCAATTTGAACGAAGTCAAAAACTCTCACGGAGCTGCGTGGCATCATTTTATATGTCATAGTAACTATTCCGTTTGTCAAAACTGGGATTTGGCAATTATTTTGGAAAACCCTTCACGAAAAGAGCTATCACGTCCGGAGTTCTATGGATTTCAGGGGAAATGAGGTGGGAAACAGCCTCGACATGGCATAATTTTCCGAAACGAGGTCATATTTGGCACGTGTGTGGGCCCTAGGATGGTAAGCAATACCCTGAACGCGGATTTCTAATCCGACTCACGAGCGACCATTTTTTCATTTTTGGCGTGTGTGAAAGCCATGAAACCTCGAACATTATAGCTCATTTATAAGAAAATTTATTTAGGTATTTGAAAAATTCCATTTTTGATATTTTTCTATGATAGATCTTGTTTTTCTGCAAAATTTGATATATTATACTTATTTTTCTCAGTTAGAATGATTTAGTTATGCTTTTTTGAAGACTGCCGTTGAGAAATAGGAAAAAGCTATGCCGACGGTTTAACCGTCGGCACAGTTCTGTAGTGGAAAAAAAAGAAAAAAAAAGTTGTGCCGACGGCCAGACTGGTCCTGTGCCGACAGCTAGAGTTGTGCCGACGGTGACCGTCGGCACCTCCAGCCTGTACCGACGGCCAATTTAACGCCGACGGTCATCCTCGTCGCCGCGCTCCGGAGGCTACTGTGCCGACGGCCCCGACATTTGGCCGTCGGCACATCGCCTGGCCGTCGGCGTACGGCAATTCTCCCGTAGTGTTTCTAACGGAAGGAAAAATAGGAACAACTAATACAATATTGCGAGATGGAAGTAGTACAAACGTATCCATGCCTAATTACGTAATATATCTTTCCAAGTCATCGAAATATTACTACGCAAAAAAATGACATCAATCTGTGCAGATTCTTCTCGTCATCTTACCTCAATGGTACATGAAGAAATAATAGTTTCTACCTTCAGAATGTTCAATTAATAGCCTCTGCTGAGGAACACCTAAGAAACAAATTAAATAGCAAGGCACATAGCACATGTTATAATTTCAAACATGATATTCAAAAAAGGATGTGAAATCAGAAGCTTCTCCAACTAAATATGGTTATTACAATTTATTCCTTTGTCCTAACCTTGCCGGAAGAGACTCTGTCCAAAAACTAACAGCTGTTCGTTACCCTTTGTTGAAAGATCAGAAGTCATAGTATCTAAAAAGGATGGATCAAGAATAGAATCTTATCTCCTCGTCGAGCCTCTTGTGGTCGACTCCTGACCTGAAATTCTTTATTCAAGCAATCAACCAGGCTAGCATATATATAGGAAGAAAGAGAAAGATATGCATAAATTCTAAAATCTAATACTTCCATAAATACATCAGTAAGCAACTACAGAGACACGTGTATATATATTCAGGAGGATTACCAGCCGGCAGATGGCAGTGTCAACCTAATCAAGCATGAACGATGGCATCATCGCCAAACGAAACAATTTATTGCTGCGTTTCTCTTCAGGGCATCTGTACATTCTGATCGGAGATTCACGAATACGATTCCTTGACTTCGCAGCCAGATGTGCTTGTTGCCGTATTCGTTGTACCAACAGAATAGATTGAACTCCAGCTATCATCTCATTATCTCCTAAGAAAAAGCGCCTTCCATCGCCTAGTCGAGTCTTCAAGGCCGACGGCTTCCTCTCCGATGCCTGCTGCGACCGTCGGACGGGAGATAGCCGCGAACGTCGGACGGCAAATCGTCGATCTCCTTCTCGTTGACGTGTTGACAGTGCGCGATCGTAGACCTGTTAGACGTGCTGATTCCAACCATTAAAAACTGAAGGCAAGGCTTCCTTCCATCGCCTAGTCGAGTCTTAAGGCCGACGGCTTCATCTCCGATGCATGCCGCGAGCGTCGGATGGCAGATCGCCGCGAGCGCCGATCTGTTAGACGTGCTGATTCCAACCATGAAAATCTGAAGGCAAGGCTTCCTTCCATCGCCTAGTCGAGTCTTAAGGCCGACGGCTTCATCTCCGATGCATGCCGCGAGCGCCGGACGGCAGATCGCCGCGAGCGCCGGACGGCAGATCGCCGATCTCCTTCTCGTTGGCGTGTTGACGGTGCGCGTTCCTAGACCTGTTAGACGTACTGATTCCAACCATGAAAATCTGAAGGCAAGGCT